>NC_081408.1:185908529-186162813 GCF_030272615.1 Cryptomeria japonica
CATTTGAATTGTCCTTGTGCAGCCACCTGTAGAGCCACGTACTTCTTCGAAGAGGCTCGATTTTGATGATCCACTATAGTTATAGATACCGATAGAGACATATAGTTGTAGTTGTGGTCATTGAAGGACCAATTTTTTTCATATATCGACATTTGTATATGTATATATCTCTTTCTCTTAAACTATCATAGAAGACTATAAAGAATCCTTGCACAAACTCTGAGGAATGAGTATGATCATCACTGATATAGAAGTGATATTCTCTTATAACTTTTATCTCCTCCTCGGTGATATCATGTGCATGCATGAATGCTATGTGTACAAAAATTGTAACTTGTGTAGAGTGGTAATACATAGATTGTACTTCATTTTGTGGCTTTAGTGTATAATTCTTAGTAAAACCAATGATAGAGACAATAGTGTCGAGCGAGAAAGTGTTATTACACAACTTGAATTGCTCATCCAACCACCTAGCTCTATGTGTGTTACCTATGTACTCATACACTAGTTTCTCTTGAAACATATTCATAAAATCAGCTACGCATATATCCCTTTTCACTAACTCGCACCCCTTTAATTCTTTTCCATCTTTAACAACATATGTAACTGACTTGTATTTTCCAATAGAAATTAGTTCCTTACCAATTTCATTTTTGGTATCCAGATGTAGGCATCTATGCAATTGTTGCAAACTGCCACATGTAGGACAAAAACCTCTCAAACACATCATCTTATAGTAAATGCACTCGTCATCTCATCTACATAGTACACTTCAAAATAAATTCTCTCGGTGACTTAGGAGGTGCTTGTAGACCACATTCCTGCAAAACATTGTTAGTGTGCAAAGTACAACATGTAGCGATAAATATCATAATTCATGGAAAATTAAACATGGACCCTAAAACAACATGTAGTACATGCATGATTAATCTTAACATAAAATGGTTTTGTCATCTCAAAAAATATTTGACTAATTTTAATCTGAGGAAATATTTAAAGAAACCTTTCATAAAATTGTGTTTGAGTTGTATCTAAATAGTGTTTTCGATGTGGCTCATGATTTCTAATTCCAATTCGCCTTCTAACAACATCTATTTGGCTGGATGAAACCCTTGTGTTGTCATGCCAATGTTTCTCAATTAACGTTCTTAGTGCATCAACAACAACCTTGTCCTTGCGTGGGAGTCTACCCGAGAATGCCCAAATAGAATTATTGTTAGGATCCTCGATTTTCTCTTGCATCTCTAAGGCATAGTGTAATGTGGTTCTACTTATCCTTAATGACTTGTGTGTTTTGCTTATTAAACGACATTTTTTTATTTCCTTTCCCATTATGGTTGATGTGAGGACATGACGAGTAACATTAGCATCTTTAGTGTGTGATTTTGAACCAATGTCTTGGTATGCATCAAAAAGATTTCTCACAATAGTTCTTTCACTATTATTTTTGGATGTTCTTAACCCAAAATTTTCATTGTCTCTCTAAATTTTAGATTTTTAATCATTACAACAACTATTTGGCATCTTCCACTTTGATTTGTTTTCAAAATAATTATTCCAAATTATTCTAACCGTTCTTCTACAAGTTCTTTCACAAATTTTATCATGCATTGGCTTCACAATATTTTCATCAATTTCTATTAGGAACTTTGGTTTTCTATGAATTATTCTAAGAGGTGTTAAGATTGGTGTATGCTCTTCATTTTCATTAGGTGCATAATGTTCATTGATCACATCAAATTCAAATGGTATATCTTCTTCAATTTCATTAACATGTGCATTCACCGAATCATTTTCAAATGGTTTATGTTCATTGCATTCATTAGGTGCATTCATCATATGCATTTGATTTAGTGTATGTTGATCATTTTGATTTGGTGCATTCATCATATCGATTTCAATTGTTGAATGTTCATCACTTTCATTAGGTGCATTAGATGACGTACCTTCACGTAATCTCCTCATACGCTCCCTTTGTCTTTCCTTTGTTGCCTCTCTTTGTTAATTTGTTCCTCTCTTATTCTTTCCCATTGTCCTACACATAACATCATGATGACAATACACAATCAAATAGTAAAAAAATAACAAGTGATCATCATTTTGTTATAATCTAAAGTAACAATGATAAAATAACTTCAAAAACAATCCAATATACAAGACAAATCAATCATTTCAAAGAAAAAGTGACCAAAAAAATATGAAAACCTGACTGTTACTGTCCCATAAAATCATGTGCAAAAGCAGTGGGGCCTTCAAACAATTTGTGATGCTAGTTTTTAGGCCATTGGGACTAAAATATATTAAAATTTTCCCATAAATTGTATGAGTTATGGAAACCTAATGTGAACGTTCACAATTTCTCATAGCCCGTACAGGTTATGTAGAACTAGGAACCAAATAGGAAGTGGGGAGAGAGAGAGAGAGAGAGAGAGAGAGAGAGAGAGAGAGAGAGAGAGAGAGAGAGAGAGAGAGAGAGAGAGATACATACAAAGAGTAGGGGGGAGAGGGGGGTAAGAGAGAGAATAGGAGATAGGAAGAGAGAGAGAGAGAGAGAGAGAGAGAGAGAGAGAGAGAGAGAGAGAGAGAGAGAGAGAGAGAGAGAGAGAGAGAGAGAGAGAGAGAATAGGAGATAGGAAGAGAGGGAGAGAATAGGATAAGGAGAGGGGGAGGGAGAGAGAGGGGGAGAGGGAGAGGAAATCGGGAGAGAGGGAGAGAGAGGGTGAAGATCGGGAGAATATGATAAAGAGAGGCAGAGGGAGAGAGAGAGAGAGAGAGAGAGAGAGAGAGAGAGAGAGAGAGAGAGAGAGAGAGAATAGGGTAAGGAGAGGGGGAGGGAGGGAGAGAGAATAGGAGAGGGGGAGAGGGAGAGAGACAAAGACAGACAGAGATAGAGAGAGACAGAGACAGAGATAGAGATAGAGACACAGAGAGAGAGAGAGAGAGAGCGAGAGAGAGAGAGAGACTGGCTGACTGACTGACTGACTGACAAAGAGACAGACAGACAGAGACAGAGACAGAGACAGAGATAGAGACAGAGATGGAGACAGAGACAGACAGAGACAGAGATAGAGACAGATAGACAGATAGACAGACAGATAGACAAACAAATAGACAGAGAGAGACACAGACACAGACACATACACACACACACACACACACACATAGACTGACTGATTGACTGACAGACAGACAGACAGAGAGTAGGGGGCGAGGGGGTAAGAGAGATAATAGGAGAGAGAGAGAGAGAGAGAGAGAGAGAGAGAGAGAGAGAGAGAGAGAGAGAGAGAATACAGTAAGGAGAGGGGGAGGGAGGGAGAGAGAATAGGAGAGGGGAGAGGGAGAGAGAGGGAGATTTGGAGAGAGAGAGAGAGAGAGAGAGAGAGAGAGAGAGAGAGAGAGAAGGGGGAGAGGGTGAGAATAGGATAGGATAATGAGAGAGAGAGAGTGAGAGAGAGAGAATGGAATAGGGAGAGAGAGTAGAAGGAGGAGAGAGTGAGAGACATGAGGTAGAGAGAGAACGAGAAGGAGAAAAGGGTGAGAGACTCGACAAAGAGAGAAGTGTGAGGGGAGGATAGATGAGATAGAACTAAAGTGTGATAATTAGGGCTCAAAATAGATAGAGACGGTGATGGGGGAAGGAAGACGAGAGAGAGAGAGGAAAATAAGAGAGACATGCATGTATACAAACATATATACATATATCTATATAAATATATATATATATATAGACATGCATATATACATACATAAACACATATTATATATGTATATCTATACATATGTGTAGTAAATGTTAAGTTTACAAGCATACATTATTATGTCTTCATAACCCGCACATGTTTTGTGAAACACAAAATAATGGCTTTAGATCTACATAACCCGTACGGGTTTTGTGAAACACAAAATAATGGTTTGAGTCCTACATAACCCGTATGGGCTATGTAGAACTGTGAATAGTACTTTTTGTTTTTCAAAACCCGTGCAGGTTTTGGCTTGGTAAGAGGGTTGGAAAACGACCCTAAGGCTTGCAAGCCCATTTTTGTCCCGTTACACATTTTTTCATCATCCAACATGATTTCTTGACTTTGTCATCATTAGCTTTACAAATGATCAAGTGGGTATCTCTAAAATTACCACCATAATCTCACACATCTTCTCAGTTTTCTGACCATATAAATTTTTCTATTTTTGGACAACATTAGCATAGTAAACTTTAATTTTCTTTACCAGTGCCTTGACAATCCTCACAGACATATGTCTACCATTTTTTAAATAACTTTTGATATACTTGACCAAATTCAAAATAAATTACATATTATTGTTCTACACTAGATTATATACACTTTTGAAAAAAAAAAGTTTGCATTTTTTATTATTTTGATGCAAGTTATGCCCAACGCACAAACAGGTACCAAATTTTTAAGATGCGATCACTTTAAAAAATCATTAAAAAAAAAATACTCAACGGAAAATTACAAAAAAACACACAACTTCTAGATCTCACTCTTACCTATCATCCTACCAAAGGGTTTTGTAAAATATTAAATCTAACTATATATTTGTGCAGCGCACAAAAACAGCTATGTTATGTTTTCTGAAAAAATCAGGAACATTTTTTCGTGCGTGAGAGGTTTGACCCTCTTAATCTTATCTAATTTTTTAAAAAAATTGTAGTTTAGAAACTAGATTCAGAGTACTACAATTCTTATTCTTTTCTCAACTCCTAGTTTTGAGTGCATGACCTTCAAATATCTCTTTGAAGTTTAGGTTTACCTATTTTCATTAAAAAAATGGCCACTTATATCGCCCTTTTTGTTCACCATCTTGGATACATGTATATATACATTTATATATATACATGTAAATGTATACATGTATACATGTATATATACATACATACATACATATATATAAATGTATGTACATACATGTATATATACATATATACATGTATATATCCACATGTATATATCTACATGTGTATACACATGTATATATATATATATACATATGTATATACATGTGTGTGTGTTTGTGTGTGTATATATATACATAAATATACATGTATATATGTACATATGTATGTATATATGTACATATGTAGGTATGTATATACATATATATATATATATACATATATGTGTGCACACACACATGTGTGTGTATATATGTATGTACGTACACATGTATGTATATATGTACACGTACATACATGTGTACATATATATACATATATATGTATATATATACATGTATATGTATAAATATGTGTATATATATACATGTATATATATCTATAAGTATATGTATGTATGTATGTGTGTGTGTGGGGTTTTGTATATATTAAATACATATATCTATATATAATTCATTATATATAAATATATATTTATATTAAAATATAATTGTAAAAAAAACAGAGATTAAGTGAAGTTTAGAAGTAAATATTGTTAAATTCATTGCAAAAATCTATCGATCTATTCATGTGCCCATGCAAGGGTGATTAGCATGAAAACAAGGGCAAGCTCTATTTTCTAAAGGATATTATAAGCAAAAATAAAACAATATGGCCTCCCACCCACCCCCAAGCAGCAAGTCCACCTCACTCACATTTTCTCTGTAAAAGATCCAATCAAGATGAAGAGTTAGATAAATCACTTTCACCTACTAGTTCAACAAGAAGAAGGGTTGAGTAGAGCAACAAATCGGTTGAATCTATTATGTACGTATTCACTTAGGTGGGAGATCGACCCATGTATTTGAGTTCCTAGAATTGGCATCAAATCCCCTCCATCAATTTCATGGGTTCATCAGTAGGGTGGACTATGTTCCAAAAAGATACAAATGTACTCTTTGAGGACCGTGTGAATATATATATAATGTATGTATGTATGTATATATGTACACACACACATATGTATATAGTAATAAAGGAGAATGTATCATTTACTTTGTAACTAAAATTTCTATAGAGTTGAGCTACAAAAACATCAAACAAACATTTGGAAAACCTAAAATTTTTGATATTATACATGTATTTACATCGAATATTGCATGAAATTATAGTAGAAACTGAAATGCAATGAGTATCATCTAGTTATCAATTTTTCATGAAAAGTATTATGCATTTGCTTTAGATATTGCATGAAATCATAGTAGAATTGACAAGAATTTAGTATCATGTTGTTTATCCTTTTGCATAAAGAGAATAAGAGTATTTTTTCATGATTATGCATATGCATGTTATGCTTTGAGTTATCTTGATAAGGAAAGTAGTTTTCTTTTCTATGTCTATTTTTGGGCTTGAATATGGGCTAATAAAGAGTAGATCTTGTTTTCAAGATCTACATACCAATATATGGTTTTTAGGTTTTTGGCCAAAGCCATATGTTGTATTGAAATAGATAAATGTCTTCCTTGTATATTACATATTATGTCATATCCTGATAGTAGGACATAGCATGTTCATGTCTTAAAATGCGTATAGATATGCTAGGTTGCACTAGATTCTATTGTGTCTACCATTTCTAGGTTGCTAGGCATTTTGTGTAAGGTCAGGCTATCTTCGAGTAAGAAGAATTCTAAGGAAGCAAAAGCTTCGTGGTTGGTTCGAAAAGTGCCTAAATCATCTTCTCATCTCTTGGATTTGTGGATGACCATGGGGTTGATGGTAGCGAGAGACTTTAATGATTATGTTTCTTATATCAATATTTGTATTATTGTGATTAGATGACCATGACAACCTAAGACACTCTCTTGTATATTGTATTTCATGTACTTATTACCTAGATTAGATACTTTTACATGTGAGATATAATATGTCATTTATATATATTGGAGATGTTTCATTTCATATCTATATTCATGCGAAATTGAGTTATTATTTATATTGCAATATCGTTAAGGGTTGTGAACCTTACATTTGGTATCTAAGCTCTAGGTTCAACACTATGGCCTTGTGTTCATTATGTTGAGTTGCGATAATTGATCGCAAAACCCTCCAGCTAAATAGTGCTTAGGGCATGTGTGTGTAAGCACTTATAGATTGAGCCAGTAGTTGGATCAATGCGGAGCAACTTAAGTAGTGAGGGAGAGAGCCTCCTACATGTTGTCACACCTATCAAGAAGGGAAGGTGTCCCTTGCTTGAAACCATTATGCACATGTGTGTAATGCATGACAAGATGGGTATTATGCCTAGGTCACATCAAGTAGACAAGTATATCATTGTCATGTTTGATCTAGCATGATATTCTTGAGAAGTTGTTGTTTATAAATGATTATTTAGACCCTTGTGTGGGCTAAGTAGTGCATTCTAGTGTGAAAATCTCCTCAATGTTTGATTTGTGCTTAGCATAGATGTTTAATGTCCCTTGAGTAGCCCTATTTCTCTTGTGTGCTTCTTGGATGGCGTGATCGATGAAACTGTCTAACTTGATTTGAATGTTTATTGATTGGCTCCAAAGTGACCATTGCATACTAAATTGAATGAGTACATTGCATCTGAATGTGAAAGATATTTAAAATTATTTATGTGCATAAGATAATTGTTTTGGATGAAATTTTGTAAGAATATGAGAATATAAAAGTTCCTTTGAGATATCCATGGAATGATGTATTTCACCTATAATTTACTTGATCTTGGATTCTTAAATTTCAATAGTTGGATCGGGTCATAAATCCAAACCAAATAAGATTGCAACAAACCCTTAATGTTATTAGTGGAGGAACATGGATCAAATAAAAAATTACCCCTAGGTGGATCAAAGACAACTTATGTAAAAATCTTGATCTAACTGACTTTAGCCTCCTAGTGCATAACCTCTATTGAGTCTTATGCACTAAATTCTATCAATTTGCAAAAACCAATAGAAAAATGAATGTCATATTTTAAAGAAATCTTTCTAAATATGTGAGAGCAAGGTATAGAACTAGGCAAAATCCTTAATTGATCCATTTCCATGCTATATTAAAATGATCTTTATTATGAAATGTTTAATTAAGTTATGACACAATTTGATAGCTCAAGTTAAAAATTGGATGCTTGGTGAGAACTCTACCCTTTAAAAATAGATATACATGTAGTGTTTTATTTGAAAATGAAAAATAAATTTGGACTACAATGATAAAAAGTCAATTGCTATGGGTTAATCATTTTTACTTTACAATTTACTAGTATTCATAAATGTTGGTTTGAAAAAACTTTAAAATAATAAACTATATCTTTAAGATTCACTACAATGTTATTTAGGATTCCCCCTATCCCTCCTTATTTATATGAGTGTAGTGTAGTGAACCATTTAGTTTTTGTTTGTAGAAATCAAACTCTCTTTTAGTTAAGTTGTAAAGATTAGGGAGATCTATTCTATCAAATCACCTAGAGAAGGAAGGTGGAATGTGTATACAAAAGTTAGTATTTGAAATAGTAATAGGAAAAATAAGGATAGGAAGATGCGAGAATTTTGAAAATAATATGTAATCCTATTTGTGAAAGTTAAGTGGGTAGAAATAAATCATTCCAAGTGGTCCACTTTCACCAATGGAAAATATTGGCACACTCTACTAGTGGACTTGGATCAAATATGTGGATCAAAGGGGCTTGGATCAAGAACCCAAATTTATTAATAATTTTCATGGGTCAAATCAAGTATTTACATAAATTGGGTAACAATGATTCCAATTTAGCTAGTGTAGAATTATTGATTTGATCAACTTCTACCTTAGAGCACACAACTAAAGAAAGTGTGTTAAGATGTGAGGAAAAAGTAACACATTTATTAAACTTATTTTTTAGCTTATTTCTATGTAATACTCAAATCATTTGGATTTCAACTAAGCTATGGTGTGGCAAATAGTCAAATGCTTTATATGAAATTAGAGCTATTTAAATATATATAAAAAATAAATTATTTGAATAAAGAAAAATAATGAAGACTACAAAAATAAAAAATTAAAAAATTAGTGGTTGATCTTGTTTAACCAATTCATTTATACTTCAAAATTTATTGTTCTTCATAAATGTTGATTTAGGAAAATTGTAAAAGAGCTAACTTAGATTATCAATACTTGTTACAATGTTGATTATAGTCAAACCTCTCTTTTCATTTAGTTGTGACAATTAAGAGGGTCCATTTAATCAAAATCATCCTAATGTTGTTAATGAAGGCTTATGAATTTATTAGTAATTTAGAATAGTTGGCTTATAATGGCACCAAATAGAGCTATTGTATTAGTCCTAATCTAATTGAATTCAATCTTTAAGTCAAAGGGTATCCCTTAATTTTTCTGGGGGATGGTGCTAAAACAATTGGGGAGCCTCATATTTGATAGGAAAACCTTTAAGACGCTTTAAGAGGCTTTGATTTAAGCATCTTTGATTTAACCCTATCCCATCACTAGGTGTCATTGGATATGTTCAATCACTTCAATCAAACCTATGCAATTTGGGCCATGATTCATTTTTGACTCTTGTCAAATTACAAGTGGGTAGAGGATGTAAGGCAACTACTTATGTGAAAAGGACTCCCTAATGATAAAATATGAATACTACATACACTTGTAAATAATTGCATTATTTTTATCCCAATAATATAAAATCATTTTCTTAGCTTAAATTAAAGTGAGTATTCTTCTTATAATCATTTCTTTATTTTCATATATTTTTATCAACTATTTCTTTTAAGATTTTATTTAGTTTTTGTTATATTGTTATTTAAAAACCATCTTTCTATAAAGGGATAATCAATATGAATTTAAGGTAAGCTTAAACCACTAATTCATGTAAGTTTAATAAGTGTGTTGTTTACTTTCAAAGGAACTTAGTTTTTTTTTGTTAGATTCAAATTTCCTTCATTAGATTTTGGTGAAGTCAATGTTATTTGCTATTGATGTGTAATCCAAGACCTCTTATAAAAATTTAGCATATTGATTATAACATAACAATGTTAGGTTATAGTTTCACTATATTAAACTGCATTGAATGTTAGGGTAGCTTCACTCATTCATATTGTCAATTGTAGCATAGCCTCTATTGATTTACAATTGTGTTACATGTGTGTTTGTACTTAACAAATCTCGAGTTGTGCATGGTGATTCACATTTTTGTAGTACAAAAGAGATTTGATTTGAATGTTTTTGTGGAGAGTACTATTTTTCACTCTTTTGAAAATAGATATCTCGTCATATTTTACATTTACTTTTTAAATATAAGTATACCAGTAATTATTTGTTGAGTTCATCTTCCATGGAATAATATACCTTTTGTTGGTATTTTATTTCATCTTTAGAATAATAAATATAGTTTAGATAATACATAAATAAATGTCAATTTATAATAAAATGACAGTTAGTTAGGAATTGGTTGTGTTGTGATAGTTTGAAGTGGTTTGGAAATTTTATAAGTATTTGCATAATTCTATGTAATTACATTGAATATGTGAATTTCCAAATCAATATATTTGGATACTGACGAGTATCACAATGTAATCCTAAATATTTTCTCTACCAAATATAATATGATACTAGAGTAGTTGCAATCTTAGGTCTAATGAGATGGAGTGTTCAATCCATAGAGATGAAGGGTGATAAAACCCTCTATTTTTCAACAGATGTATTGTTAAAAACTTGGACTATCAAACATGGATTATGTTTGATGTAAAATATTGGGTGTTATTTTATTTATTCTTTTCATTGTTAGTTGATAGGATCTATTAAAATTGCATGGAAACTTATTCATCCGGGAAAATTAATTACTTTGAGAGGTGTTTATCAGTTGTATAAGGATGCAATCAATCTTTTTAAACAAAAACTTTTCTTGTATGAATTTAACTTCTAAATGGGAGTCACAACATAGCTATCCATTTATGACAGTAATAATAATTATCATTGTATGAGATTTGTTTTTTTATAAAAGGTACCAGGTCTGAATATATTTATAATAGGGATATAAAGATTAGTAAATGTAATATATATGCATAATTTAGTCATAAGATTTGCTTGAGGATAAAAAGTCTCTTTGAATCAAATAGATATAAACAATCCATTACATCTTTGAGCATCTTAGAAAGAACTTAGTGTCAAAAGTCGACTCCAAATATATTAGCCTAAAGATATGAATAGTCATTTACATCTATGAGCATGCCAAAAGAAAAACTTAGAAATAAACCATCACACTGAATATATCAGTTTGAAAATATGGTATACATTATACTTTTACAAAAAATGAGAGTCATGTGAGCATTTTTATATAATATTACCAGAAGATTGACCAAAACAACACAAGGGCATTCAAACCATTACACATACTACTATGAGAATTAATAGAAACATGATAACTTGGAGAACCAAAAATAGGTCTCTGATATTTTTGACTCTCAAATAATTGAACATGAACACAAACTTCAACATTTCCATGGTAATAGAACCTAATTCAAGGTAATCACTTTTGATATGCAGAATTGTCACTCTTTTGTTGAGAGCAAGATTCTCCTTTTCTAGTATGAGAGTAGAGGATGGCATACACAAGAAGAAAACACAACAAAGGAGATGGTGCCAAAAGAAAGAGGAGGGAAGCTTAAATTTAATGCATCCATCTAGATGTCCCTGATTTCACACACATCAACCAACTAAGGAGAGAAAAATCTTGATGATTGAGGCATGCAAAGAATTATGTGGAGATACCAAGTGTTGATTAATGATGATATTTGTGCCACTAAGAAAATGCAAAGAGAGTGGGATATAACATCAAACTCATTAGAATTAACTCCCATGAGTACTTGGCACAAGTGGAAATCTGCAAGAAAGCATATGATGTGACAACAAATTTGGAAATCATAACCTGCAAGAGGAAAGGGCCCATTAGTATAAAAGTTTGGATGTCATGATGTGGCCTTTGAAAGGATGATTTTGACAAGATCTGTAGATTTCATCATCTGATCATGGGTCAATTTTTGGGACCCAACATGGAGCTTACCACCAATCCTACAAGTGCATCTGTAGTTGAGTTACCTTCATAGTAATAATGTTTAATTTGATAATTGGGATGAGGAGAAGCATTTCCCAATCCTCCTGGAGTACATAATGAATCTGCCAATTTGAAACAACTTTAAATTTGCATGCATTGATAATGTTAAGTGAATCCCCTTCAATTATTGGATTGTATTTTGTTTTAAGAAATTGCCATTTTGAGGCCAAATTGAAGGGCTTTTACTTTGGCCATGTTGTTGGTATCGTTTGGGAGTTTTGTGGACAAATATTTAATAACAAATTCTAATTTGTTCCTAAGAATCCATTCAATACCAGAATGGCATGGATTTCCCTTAGTTACCCCATCAAAGTTTAGTTTAATGAAATAATCATCTAGAAGAATCCATCGTATTAATTTTATATTCACCTTGTGATTTTGATTATGTATTAGGCTTCCATAAAATGGCAGAGAAAGATGTTTCTAGGCCAATAAAATATTAGAGTTCCAAGAAGTAAAGCATGAATCTTGACATTTGTGTTTTGAAGTGTAAGCTCTTACAACTTTTGAGATTGACTTTTTGTCAATAAGTTGGCTTGCTGGGGTTGCTTCCTTTTTGAAAATTCCTTGATTCTTTTCTCACCAAATATCCATACTAAAATAAGGGGGAAACCCTCCATATAATTGAGAAGAATGCTTATTTCTTTAGAAGGGGCAAACTTTCAAAACAAATTGAAGTGAATTTAGAAGTGGGGAAGACCAACCTAATTTGTATTGGAGTCATTACCAACAGGTTTGTGAGAAGGAACATTGAGAGATAAAATAATCTATTGATTCTGGGTGATCTCCACAAAGAGTGAAATTAAAAGGTTAAGCTTGACCCAAATGAGTCAACTGTGAACTTGTAAGGATTTTATCTTTTAGGGCTAACCCAAAAAATGCTCCTACCTTTCGAAGGATTGCTTCATGCCAACAAAATGAATAAACTCTAGATGTTTATGAGTTACCTTGAAATTGTATTCATAGCCTTTCTTCATCCTATACTTTCATGAGGGTGATGGTGCTAAAATTATTTGGTCCTTGGTTAGGAGAATGTGTAAAATTCTCTTGGAAAATCTACTTGATCAGAGATTTTTGATGAGAAGGAATTTGAATATGAGTAAATCTTACCAATGTGCAAATGAGAGGTTTTCTTTTTTTCAATGAAGTAGTCCTTCACTTTATCACCTCGTACCTGTTTAAGAACTGATTTGGCCTCTAATAGAGATGGGATTTTTGTAAGTGGATGGAAATAATTCCATGAATCTTCCCAAAAGAGGGCAAACTCCCCATCATTAATAATCCAAGTGAGGTAAGGGGTGATGATATCCCTGCATGCAATCAAAAAATACCACATCTTTGAACCTAAGGTCCATGGTTGGCAACTATCAAAATTCTCTTGAGATGATTTGAATCAAGATATTTATACTGAAGTATCTTGGCCCATTTTGAGTGTGGTTTGGAATACATGTTCCAAACTAGTTTTTCTCCTAGGGCTTTATTTCTAGCCTCCAAGTTATGGATGCCTGCCTCTCATTGAGATTTTATGGTACAAATGTTGTCCCAAGAGAGAAGGGGAATCTTCTACTTATTGACCATGTTGCCTTTCCAAAGGAAGGATATGATTTTATTTTCTATGTCATGGAGAATGCCCTTGGGAATACAAATGATAGACATGATGTAGTTTGAAATTCTAGTTAATACAGATCTAATCATGAGAAATACTCCAGCTAGAGAAATCCACCTACATTTCCATGAAGAGATACTACTTTGATTTGAATTTAAAATTTGAGCCCAATATGAACTTTTATTTGATCCAACAAAGAAGGTAATACTAAGGTATTTGCAAGGTAAAGTGGCATGTTTGAAACCCAAGAAATTTGCTAATATATTGGAGATCAAAGGGTGAGTATTCAAGAAGAAGAGCTTTGATTTTGAGGCATTGGCCTTTCATCCTGCTGCTAGACAATAACTGTTCAATATTGATTTGATAATTTTTATCTAATCCATGGAGGATTTGGACCAAAGTAAGGTTTCATATGCAAAGAGGATGTATGTAAGAACAATTGGAGGCCCAAGAATGGGTATTCCTTTCTAAATATTTTGAGTAGATTTGACTAAAATTGACCGAATGGGGGCTTCAGCTAAAATAATGAATAATAAAGGAGATGTCTCCCTGTCTTATATATTGGAAGGATGAGAATAAACCACAAGGTGATCCATTAACCAAAACTAAAAATTTAGCTCTAAAGATACATGATAAACCCCATTTGCACCATTTGTAAGAAAAACCCATTTTCACGAATCATTTTCATTCAGCATTCCCAATTCACCCTGTTATATGCCTTCATCCTATCTAACTTAACTATAATTACATCCAATTTATATTGTTTGATTGTATGGAGAACCACATGGTCAATGAGTTCTCCTTCTATTATTTCTTTGTCAAGCATAAAACCTCCTTTTTTTTTTGAGATTATATATGGGTCAATCTTTGCTAGCCTCAATGAGATTGTCTTAGTGAATATTTTATAAATGTTATTACACAAATAAATTGGTCTATAATTTGAAAAGGATGAGATATGGGTACCTTTTGGGCATGAGAATTGTTTCAAGAATGAATATGTTTAAATCGACATGAAAATGAAAAGAGTGGGTACATGAGTGGTGCAAGAGCACCTAGATGGCCATATGCTTCTTTTTGGCCATGTTGAATCATTATAGGTTTCAAAGGCATATAGAGATTTAATAAGGTCATGAATTACCATTGTCATTTAATAAGGTCCTTGAAGACCAATTTGTAATATCTAAGTTCAATATGTGGTCCTACTTGTCTCATATTGTCAAAATTGTCCTTATAGGCCTGAAGTGTGTCCAAGAAATCAAATCAGGTATTTTATCATGTATGAAGGCTATTTAGACCTAGTTGGATTTATTCATGATGCTTTGAATTCATATAGGTCTCATTTTGGGTTTATAGTCAAGTGGCACAAAAATTGTCAAAATTGACACTGTTGTCAATGCAAAATTTGTTGTAAAAAAAAAGTGCAATAGGAAGTGGTTTTTTGGTAGTTGGTGTTCAAAGGGTGGTTATGAACATTTGGGGGCTGGAAAATCCTTTAAATATATTTATTTCCATGGCCAAGGGCTGGTAGGATCATGTATTGAGGCATATGCAATAAAATTTCAAAGTTTACCTTGCACTTATCTTGTTTTCTAGGTGTAGCAGTATGATACCAAGCATTTTTTTAATGTGAAATCCTTATTTTGGACATATGAAATGTATTGGAATTGAAAGAGAAATGCTTCCTTCAATTTTTGGCTCTGGTTTTATTCATTTTCGCTTTGTTTTGAGCAAGTTATCATATATTTTGTAAGTCACAAACCCTTGCTAGGGTAACCAGTGACATAAAAATATGTAATTTTTGGCCATCCCATCATCAAATACTCATGAAAATGGGTGGGATGACCCTTGTAAATGTCTATTTTCAGTTTTTATTCCTTGCAGGGTGCCACATACAATTTTGCACATGCCAAAGGGTGACACAAAATCTGAATTTTGTGTCTTAGTATGATTTTCTCAATGGAATTGATGTGTTAGAGTGGTGAATATGCAAAATATGAATCTCCAAGGGTTGGTGAGTGTTTGGGATTATGTTTGGGGTTATTTTAAACCTAAGAGAAGTCATTGTGTCCCTTGTATGGCCAATAAACTAATCATTATATGACCTAAAGTGGGGATGTGATTGGCCGAGAGAGTTGTTTGATTGAGATTTTGTGAGTATGATGCATTGAATGGGTTTGATGATTGGTTTCTGATTGGGAAAGGTGTGTGGATGTTTTTAGAAGCATTCGAAGGTTTTTAGAGACCTTAGAAAGAGGAAATGGCTCAGTCCCTTATGACTATCCTAAATGTGTATGACTGTGATAGAAAGGCAAAATTGCAGAAGTAGGTCTTCTTGAAACTTTTGGGTGGAAGGGAGGGTAAAGAATGGCATTTTTTCTATGAGGAGGAGCCTCCTTGATGTTGTTATGAAGCCCTTGGGGTTTGTCTACACGTATTTACCATTGTGAGTTGACTTTATGGACAAGTTGGAGTCCTAAGTGAAGATAGGCTTGTATGAGTGGGTTATAAGGATTTGGTGTGATCTAAATGTTAGAATGTTTCAATTTGGCCTTGAACATGTTAAGTAGGCCCAATTTGACACGTTTCAATGGTTGGACAAGGTGGGAAGACATGGATTCCCTTTTGGATTTGTTAAGACCTATTATGTATCTAGTAGCCTTGTGAGTGTTCTAGAAGGCTTGTGAAGAACAATCAACTATTTGAGTAGGTGAGTTGGGAGAAAGATCACCCTAGGTTGTGTTGTGGTGTTGGATGTTCTACGTCAAAGTGGTATCAGAGCGAGGAAGTAGATACTTGAAGGAGACAATTGGAATTTGAGAGAAGAGTGAGTAATAGATTGAAGACAAGATGCCTCCTAAGAATGTTGGTACTGCTAGAGAGTTGCAGAAGTTGAGGGAGAAGAATACCAGGTTGCAAGAGTCCTACAATGTTGTATTGGAAAGGCTTGACTCCTTGGAGTCCAATCAGAGAAGAAATATTGATTTGGGAGATGTGAGTGATGAAGAGGACGAAGAAGAAGAGTTCCAGGAAGTAGAAGAGGAAGAGTAGATAGATCCTGAAGATTAGCGGACACTCGGATTGTTAAAGGAAGTGAAAGGTGAACAATATAAGGTAAGATTTGATCTACCTATGTATGGCGGGAATCTGAATGAGGAAGAACTACTAGATTGGATTGCATCCATGGATATCTACTTCAAAATTGAAGATGCACTTGATGATTAGAAGGTTAAGGTGGAAAAGACAAAATTGAAAGGGCATGCACTTCTATGCTGGAACTATGAACAAGCATAGAGGAGAAAGAAGGGAAGAGCCAAGATAATGTCTTGGGATAAGATGATTGCCAAACTCAAAGGTAAGTTTCTTCCTAGAGATTATGAAGTTCAATTGTTCAAGAAGTTAAAGTTTAAAGTAAAAGGATCTAGGTGTGAAGACATATATTGATGAGTTTAATAAGTTAAGCATAAGGGTAGGTGTTATGCCCTGCATATCTAGTCCCATCATTTTCATTTCATGAAAATACGAGTCCCCTCTTTTGTCTTTTTCTATTAGTTTTCCACCTTTTTCTTTTTAGCTTTTGTTTTAGTCACTCCGGAAACTCGAGTTCTCAAGGTGGGTTTTTGCTTGTTCTGTTTCTTTCTTCGGAAACTTGGGTTCCCGAGTTTGTTCCTTTTGTTTGTTTTTACTTTCTACTTTTTGTTTTGTTTCCCTTAGTTTTTATGCTTTTTCTTTGGTCACTTCGGGATTCCCAAGTTCCCGAGGCTCCCATTTGCTTGTTTGTCAATTCCAGTTTGGAAACTTGGGTTCCCGAGTTCCCAAACTGGTTGCTTGTTTTAGTTCCAGTTGCTTCATAAGTTGGGTTTTCCAATTTGTGATGTTTCTATTTTGTGCTTTTGAGTTCCACCTTGGAAACTTTGGTTCTGACAAAAGATGTGAGTTCAACTACTACACCACACCGACTTCAGTTTTTGGGCAAAATTCTACATGGTTGTGATGGCCAATTTTCAGAACGCATGTTTCATAGTGATAGTTAAATGGTAGTTTCACTAGAGCTTAAGGCAGAGACTTGCATGTCAACTGCAACTCCTTGTTTTTGTAGCATTTAGTTTGAATAGCTTTTAATTCCTAGAATTTAGGACTTGAAAATCTATAAATTAAAGATTTTAATTCATTGTAAGGATCCACGAATTGATGATTTGAGGTCCAATTTAGAGATTCTTTTAGATATTTTGATGCAAATTTTTAAAAGTTTAGAAGATTTTGTGATACTCTTTGAAGTTTAATACAAAAACTAGCTTGTGGATTGCTTGATCTACTTGTATGTTCGATATGGTTATGTTCTTCATTATGTGGTAACTTCTATTATTTGGATCAGCAATTAGTTCTTTTGGATACTTTGTTATTTTAAGAATCATATTGCACATGCAAATGGTATATGAGGATTAAATTGATAGGGTGATTATTAGTTTGATGATATTCATTTCTATTGGTATGTGAAGTTGTCTGACTTTATATATTTGCTGGAGTTCATCATTTGAATGTTGCTTTAGTGATATTGATAATACTAGGTTATGAAATTCTAACCGTGTGGATCATCCAGTTGTTATTGAGTTGATTTCATTGTTATTTCCTTGTTCCCCTGATCTATCTTTTGTTGTTTATTTTTGAGAGAATTCAAATCAGAAAATTAAAAAAAAGGTAATTTGAAATTGTTTCAACCTCCAGACCCCTTGACAGGTACAATCACATCAACCATTGAGTTGCCCATTACTGTCGAGAGCCGACTATAGAGACCTTGGAGTAGATAGTTTCCCAAAAATTACTACTTTTTAGGAGAGGTGGTGAGTGTTCACATAAACTACTTAATTGTTGGTGAGCCTGTCAAAACAACCGTCAATAGAAACTGGCCCTAGAAGGAGGGCAGGTAATGATTTATGAATTATTTGCTGAAGTTAGAGTGAGTTAGATCTTGGGAAAGTTTAACTCCAATGGGAAACCCGTTGTGCATACCCAAGATTGTTCATACAATTCCTCATCATGCGTATAATGGGCTTCCCATGTTATTTCCTAAAAATGGACAAAGTGCTTCAGACCATGTAAATATTTTTAAACATCAAGTGTTTTTCCTTCAATGCACACTGGAGGATGTTGCTTGCAACTTGTTTGTTCAAACTCTTCAAGGTTCGACATCACAATGGTATGCAATTCTTTCTCCTAGCTTGATTTGTTCATGGAATGAATTTGAATTCCTTTTCTTAAGTCAATTTGATCTTCACAAGATTGGAAGATGCACCAATTCAATTTGCAAATGTGAAAAGAGTATCTAGTGAATCAATTGCTCAATTCAATAATCAATTCTTGCTTATGTATCAAAGAGTTCAATCTACAAGTAGAGTAATAGATGCAAGATTTTTGAAAGGTCATTACTTTTGGGGTATTGGTAATACGTTTACAAAAAAGATTAAAAGTTTTGGTGAAGTCAATGATGTACATAAGGCACTTGGAATAGCCTTAATCTTAGCACAATCTGGGTATGACGTGAATAATAATTTTTACCATTTTAATGAAATTGTGTTAGGAGGTTGTTCATATATACAAACTTGCACTCAGACACACACCATGCCTATCTAACACCAAGCATTCAAAAACTACAATGTCCCAAATCTGCCCAATATGACTTCAAATAACACAATAGATAATCCAAACTACAATCACCAAATGCAACTATCAAATGTGAATGAAAATACTACACTTGCTAATGAAGTTTTTATGGTTGTAACTTCTTTCTTTGGTCATGATTTAGGAAGAAAAACAATAGATCATAATTAATTATAGCTACAAAATTCAACGATCAGTCATGCCACATGAACCGGTTGTTTGAAAATGAAGAAGTGGCTGCAAATTCTGGTTACAAACAGAAAATCAGATTTGTAGGTGACTCAACAACCTATTTGGAAGAAGATTTTAACGAATTTGGAGTGTCAATAACGCTGCCCCAACATTGTTACAATGGAGTTTCAACAAGTGAAAGGTTTAATGTATATTCTTAACATGATTCTCATAGTAACCAATCTTAAAATAAAGGTGAGAAAAGTTTTAACTCCTTGGAAGACATTTTGCTTGCGCATAAAAGCTTGAATCGACATTTGAAATAAATGGATGTATCTAAGTGTTTGGTTGACTTTGAATTATTAGATGGTTGTAGAATACACCTCACAAACAAGCATTGTGAAGCTAGTTTTTTTTGTTTTCCTTGAAAGAATGGACCTATGCTTGAAGGAGGAAATTAAATTTGCAGAAGTATTCACTCTGTTGGAAGACCATTGGGACCTTATAGATGAATTCAAAGAGAAATTCCTATTTTACATATAACAAGAAGACTCACAAACAGACCCCCATAAGGAGTTGATTGACAAAGACCAACATGATGGATAAATCACTATAAACAAGGACAAAGTTGGTATGTTAATGACTGACTCTTCTTCTCCTGATCAAATGAGTATTGAATTAGTCCCACATGATGAGGTTGACATCAATTTGGGTATGGATTCGATTTGTAAAGAAGTTGATTCAATAATGGATGATTTCTTGGACAAAGTTATGAATGATAATATTTCATGTTTAGAGGTTAATAATGTTGATCTTGGTATGGACTTCATAAGTGAGGAATGTGATTTTAGAGCAGGTTTGGAAGTGATTGAAAATAATGATGATGAGTTTGCTTGTTTGGACAAAGGTGATGTGTTTGAGAATATTTTCATGACCAAGGATGATATGAGTTGCTCATTGGAATGTATAAGTTGTGTTGATTCGGTTGAAGAGAGTAGTGATGATGCAAGGGAATGTAATATATTCTTGGATGAAGTAGTGGAAGACCTCTTCCCTTCTTATAACAATGACTTATATGTTGAGACTTTTGATACAAACATAGAAAAAAGTCAAAACCACATTCAAAGTTGCCAAAAACTTTTTGATGAATGTCTAGATCAGATTTGTGCCAATCATGAGAAAAAGTTAGAAGTCATAATGAATAATGATGAGAGCACACACATGCATGAGACTAACCTCTTATTGCACCAAAGTGTTTGTGATGTGACCCAGGTTGAAGGAGTGGGAGGAAATGCAAAGTGCACGCAAGCAACAAAGTCTAAAATGGAGATTCTTCAACGAGATCAACAACATAAGATGGAGAAGTCTTCATTTGATTCTATACATTTTAATGAACTTTCAAAAGAAATATCTTATTCATCAGTTACTCATAACCTTGATAATGAAATTGCTAATGCTGATGATTTTGTGTAGGGAATTGATGTTGTGCATCATGAAGAGGAGTTTCAAACTTTGCAAGGAAAAGATAGCATGCAACTTGCCTCAGTAGAAGAAATGGAAAGGACAATGAATCTCGTGTTTGAATTGGTCATAGAGATGAGTAGTCATAGATGATCACGTAACATGTTGGATTTTGCAACATGTGATTCATGTAGGATTCATCTTTTGGAATCACATTCTGAGGTAAGTTGTCCAGAATTTGTAATGGATTGGGAGATTGCCATGGTAACTAACGCTAAAGGTAAACATTCTAATTTTAATAATCTGGAGAATGATGAACTTAAAGATTTTGACTTACTAGAAGAGGGGTTTGAAGTAAATAGTCCATTGGAAGTCAAGTTCCCCAATTCACTACTTGATGTTGGTCTTCATGATAATGATGTGTTGAAAGTTAAAGTTAATGTTGATGACCAGCATATCACATTGCTAATGGATATTATTTCTCTTGACATGTATGAACCTGAGCGGGAATACAAGTTGCACCTCAAGTTGGGAACTCATAAGGACAAAGTAACTATGCAAGAGCATGCACCTACAACGCAATCAAATCAGGTGGCTTCCTTCCTTTTCCCTCCATGTGTTGATTACTTTGTATTTGAATACGAGGTGGAGGGAATACCAACATGTTTGTGGGTAGATCACGGTCAAAATGAAAGCCCACAATTACTAATCTTTAAAATTTTGTGCTCACAAAATTAATTAAAATTGTTAAAACTTTACATTTATGATTACAAAAATAAATTTGCTAGACTTAGGACTTGGCCAACTAAGTTGTTACCGCTGAACATAATGAAAATTTAGTCAAGAAGTGGTCAAAATTGTTGTTGTCCCATTTTGTTAACATTGATTCTTAAATCATCTTAGTGTTAGTTTAGGCTAGCTAGGTAGGTTTAGTTTAGTTTCCTTTTTGTTTTCGTTGATTTTCCTTGTTGTTTGGTCTTTCCTGTCTTTTGGTCTCCTTGTGTGTCGGTGTTGTGTCTTATTTTGTTTCTTGTGTTTAGGTTTTGTTCTCTTCTTTCCTCCTCCATTTTCCTTGTTCTTTCTTTTTGCTTGGTGTTGTTGTTCTCTTGTGTGTGGTTCTTTCTTGTTTCCTTGTTTGTTTATTGTGTCCTTGTTCTGTCCCTTTCTTTTGGGGCTCCCTGTTCTAAGGTGAAAGCCTTTCGATTATCTGACTTAGTTCTTTTATGGGACAAGGCCAAGGAAAAGAAGGGTGATCATCATAACTTTGAAGTTGTGGTTAGGTCCTTATCAGATTGCTGAAATTTTAAGAGAGGGCACTTTTAGGTTGAGATCCTTGAATGGAGAACTTATACCATTTCCCGTCAATGGTTAGTTCCTCAAGCATTACTTCGATTAATCCTCAGTAGAGTTGGATCTTTTGTACTATAATAATTTAGTCATTTTATTTTGGTTTGTTGTTTTCTTGGGTTTGCTCGTTGTTTCTTTAGTTTTGTTTTGGCTAGTTGTTTGTTTCCCTTTTTCGTTTCTTTGGTTTTTTTTTTGTTCTAGTTCATTTCATTTTGTTGTATTGGGGCACATTTTAATTTTCAAGGTTTCTAAGGAAAAGATGTTCTTTGCATAGAAAATTGGGAAAATACTGAGAGACTTCAACTCTTTGCTCTTTACAACTTCATTATAGTTTGGTTAATCTTGAAATCTTTGTCTACATTTGTCCAAAGTGATATATAATGGTTTAATTATGATTTGAATTATTGGCTCTCAATTGGAAAAAGGCTAACCTGATTACTCAATGCCACCATCACACTAAGTCACATCAATTTTTTTTGTAAGATATCAAAAGAACTTGTTTCCAAGTGAAAAATCAGAAGTCCAAATGTTTCACATTGTCCACCGTGTCTCCCATCCCAATAATCAGACTTCAATGTTTGAAAGTTGCTTTAAGGTTACGAAGAAATAATCGTTCTATGATGTGAAAAATGATCTAAAAAAAAGAGAGAGAAAAAGAAATAACTCACTTGCAACAACGAAATTTGGGTGTTTCAAGTAATCTCCATCGGGGCTATGGATGCCTGGCTGGCAGTGGAGCACTGCTTGATGGGAGCCAGAGGTATCTCTTTCAAAGCTATGGATGTCTGGCTAGAAGCAGAGCTATGCCTAAGATGACCTTGCACGAAACGCGTTGATTGACTTCACCTACATAGCTTGGGCCCAATTTCCTTTGTTTATCTTCATTGTTGAACAAGATGGAGTAATGACTCATGCACACACACTTAAGAGTTGATCTTGTTCAGTTCTAGATTTGGTTGCTTGTTCATTAGTTCACTCATCTTTTCACTCTTATACATTGTTTTGAATGATAGTAGCCTTAGGCATCGCATAAACCAAAGATTTTGAAGTTCTAAAATGCCTAGAGTCATTTTTCCCAGGTAGTCACCATTTGTTATGCCCTTCATATCTAGTCCCATAAATATGGGTCCCCTCTTTTGTATTTTTCTGTTAGTTTTCCCCCTTTTTCTTTTTAGCTTTTGTTTTAGTCACTTCGGAAACTCGAGTTCCTGAGGTGGGTTTTTGCTTGTTCTGTTTCTTTCTTCAGAAACTCGGGTTCTCGAGTTTGTTCCTTTTGCTTGTTTTACTTTTTGCCTTTTGTTTTGTTTCCCTTAGTTTTTATGCTTTTGCTTTGGTCACTTCGGGAACTTGGGTTCCCGAGGTTCCCATTTGCTTGTTTGTCAGTTCTAGCTCAGAAACTCGGGTTCTCGAGTTCCCGAACTAGTTGCTTGTTTTAGTTCCAGTTGCTTCGTAAGTTGGGTTTTCCAATTTGTGATGTTTTTGTTTTGTGTTTTTGAGTTCCACCTTAGAAACTTGGGTTCCCACAAAAGATGAGAGTTCAATTGCTGTACCACACCGACTTCAGTTTTTGGGCAAAATTCTCCATGGCTGTGATAGCCAATTTTGGGAACGCATGTTTCGTAGTGATAGTTAATTGGTAGTTTCACTGGAGCTTAAGGCAGAGACTTGCATATCAACTATAACTCCTTGTTTTTGTAGCATTTAGTTTGAATAGCTTTTAATTCCTAGAATTTAGGACTTGAAACTCTAAAAATTAGAGATTTTGATTCATTGTAAGGGTCCACGAATTGATGATTTGAGGTCCAATTTAGAGATTCTTTTAGAGATTTTGATGTAGATTTTAATAAATTTAGAAAATTTTGTGATACTCTTTGAATTTTATTACAAGAAGCAGCTTGTGGATTGTCTGATCTACTTGTATGTTCTATATGGTTATGTTCATCATTATCTGGTAACTTCTATTATTTGGATCATTAACTAGTTATTTTGGATACTTTGTTATTTTAGGAATCATATTGCGCATGTAAATGGTATATGAGGATTAAATTGATAGGGTGATTATTGGTTTGATGATATTCATTTCTGTTGGTATGTGAAGTTGTCTGACTTTATATATTTTCTGCAGTTCGTCATTTGAATGTCGGTTTAGTGATATTGATAATACTAGGTTATGAAATTCTAACCGTGTGGATCATTCAGTTGTTATTGTGTTGATTTATTTATTATTTCCTTGTTCCCCTGATCTATCTTTTGTTGTTTATTTTTGAGATAATTCAAATTAGAAAATACAAAGAAAAAGGTAATTTGAAATTGTTTCAACCAACAAGCCCCTTGACAGGTACAATCACATCAACCATTGAGTTGCCCATCACCGTCGAGACCCGACTATAGAGACCTTGGAGTAGTTAGTTTCCCAAAACTTACTACTTTTCAGGAGAGGTGGTGAGTATTCACATAAACTACCTAACTTTTGGTGAGTGTGTCAAAACACCCATCAACAATAGGTAGGGATAAAGATGAAGTTGAAAAAGTGGCTAGATACCTTGGCCTTAGGTTTGTTAGAGTATTCGGGTATTTACTTGATTAATTAAACATTATTTGTTTAATTATTTAAGTTCCCTTTATCTCTTTTACACTTAAGCTAACTTTAGATGCATATAATTAATTATTTTAATTAATTATTATGTGCAAACCTAGGTTTTCCCTTTTAGGGTTTCTTGACCTATTAAAGGTTGAGTTCTTTCTTTTCATTTTATGAAGAAGGATTATTATTGACAATACATTTTGGAGATTATTGAGCTCTCATCTTTTGGAGCATATTTTTCCAGTGTATTCTTTCCTTTTGTGATTTGCTTCATTGCTTCTCCTTGTAACATGTTTTTCAGCTTGCAGAGATTATTTGGGTTCCCGTGGTGTTGTATTTTCTTAACTCCTATATGGTATCAAAGCTTCAGATCTACAGCTACCTATTCTTGTTTTGAGAATTTTTGGCTTTGGAAGCACATCTGGGGTTTCAGGAATTTTTTATGTACCTAGGGTTTGACCTTTTTTTCTGAGCACTTTGGGCCTAAACGGACCTCACCATCATGTTCAGAAGGCATGAAAACCCTTATGGTCATATAAAATTTGACCTATTTTAGTTTCTGAGCCTCTGGGAGCATTTTTTTCTCCAGATCCAGGTCATACGGTTCTGACACACATATCGAGAAAAAAAATTTAATTATTTTTTGCCTTTTTACGGCATGCAGGCCGAAATTTGATTTTAAAAAAAAAATTCTTCCAAAAAAGCAAAGGAAAAAAAAAGAGGTTTTTTAGAAAACAAAATTTTTTGTTTTTTGGCAAAAATTTGATGGGGGAGTTCCCACGGTACGCAGGGTACCGTGGGACCCCTGCCATGTTGCAGGCCCGTATGCAGCACCATCGGCCCCCATCGGTCCTCCGGTCCCCGGCCCCCTGTCGGTGCCATTCTCCGGCATCCTTCCAGCCTGGCCCCCTCCGGCGACCCTACCCTGCCGACCTCCGACGACCCCGCCGCCGCCTGCAGCCCCCCGCTCCCTAGTTGTCGCCTCCCAGCCCTCACCGGCCCCACGGCCACCTCTTGTGGCCCCCGCCGCCAGCCCTCCCTAGCCTCCTTCATCGCCAGAATCCACCTCAACCTCCTCCATCGCCAGAATCCATCAGTCCGCCACCGGAGCGCCACCAGAGCACTGCTCCTTGGCCACCTCCACCCAAACAAGCCACCAAACTCCCTTTTTTGGCTTTTTCAGGGGGGGATTTGGTTTTTTGGCCCTATCTTGGGCATACGGAGTCATTTTTTTGAAAACGAATAGGCGTCGGAAAGCTGGTTCCAAGGCCGACCTCATGGTTTAGTAATTTTTTCCAATTTTGTTGTTTGACTGCATTTTTTTCCAGTCAAAGTGAGGTCTAGTTTTTGCACTCCGGGAGCCATAGAATGAGCATCCAACCTCCATTTTTTGAAAACTTTATATTTTCGGAAAGCGTGTGCTATGTAATTTCCAGTCATCTAAGTTTTATTTCCAGATTTTGCTCCATGCATATTTTATTCATTTTTTTGCTTTTCAGCACTCTGGTGGATATCGTGGTTGTTTCAGGTCCTGGGATCTCTTCTCTGAGTAGGATGTCTCTATTTTGGTTCACGTTTCTTTTTCCAGTCTTCTTATCATTGTAGCTTGTATTTATGCAAACACACTGAGATAAAGTGCCATCATGCATTGTTTACTTGGAATCTTGCATATCTTGTGTCTTGTTGTACATGCACTATTGATCAAGTGTCATGAGGGGGTTGATGTTTTCCTATTGTTTTCCATCTTCCTTTGTCCAGTGAGTGTTCGTTCCATGACATACACCTCATGATGATGTGTCTTGGCACCTTTGATGTTCTTGGTTCTTCATCATGTAGTTTTTTTGGCAGTCTTTTTCAGTGTTCCTGTCCCTCTCCCACTTCCGCATTATGGAGAGGTTTATCCTGTTGGTTCTATTGCTTCCCTAGTTCGATTGATCAACTCTTCAGGCTTTGGTTTCTCATGCCATCTGTATCTTCAATTTCAGTTGTTTTTGCCTTGTTTTCCTCTTGATTCGAGTAGTGTCATTTGAGGGCACTCATGCAGATTACAGTCTTCTCTACCTGGTCATGTTCTATTTCAATGGAGGTTCTTCAAATCAACAGTTATTCTTCGATAGAGTTTGCAGGTTCTTCATGCTTCAGTGGTGTTCTTTTTATCTCTTTTTGGAGTAGAGTTTTGTTCCCACGTGGTTTTCTCTATTTCTCCAGTTCATAGAGATTTCATTGTATTTGGGTACCTGATCAGGCCTTGTTGCCGGGACCCATCTTTATTGATTTCAGTAGTTGTTCTAGGTTTTAGCTTCTCCCTAAGTCTAGCTTAAGGGGGGGTGTTAGAGTATTCGGGTATTTACTTGATTAATTAAACATTATTTGTTTAATTATTTAAGTTCCCTTTATCTCTTTTACACTTAAGCTAATTGTAGGTGCATATAATTAATTATTTTAATTATTTATTATGTGCAAACCTAGGTTTTCCCTTTTAGAGTTTCTTGACCTATTAAAGGTTGAGTTCTTTCTTTTCATTGTATGAAGAAGGATTATTATTGACAATACATTTTGGAGATTATTGAGCTCTCATCTTTTGGAGCATATTTTTCCTGTGTATTCTTTCCTTCTATGATTTGCTTCATTACTTCTCCTTGTAACAGGTTTTTCAGCTTGCAGAGATTATTTGGGCTCCTATGGTGTTGTATTTTCTCAACTCCTATAGGTTTAACATACAAGATGAATTGGTTGTTGCTAACCCAAGAACTGAGGAAGAATGTTTTCAATTGGCTATTAGGGTGGAGGAGAAGATAAAGAGAAGGAAAGATAATTCTAATAAGGAAAGAGGCAGCAATACAAGAGGAAGGGGATCCTTTTCTACAAGCAAGCAGCCATATGAGGAACAAGAAGAAGCAAGTAAGGGTAAGGAGCAAATTGTTGATGCAAGAGGTGGCTTCAGGGGTACAAGAGGCAGATTTGGAGGAGGAAGGAACTCCAGTACCTTTTCAAGTAGATGCTATAATTGCCAAGATTTTGGACACCCATCATTTAAGCGTCTGGAAAAGCAAGGATCCACATCAAGTGATGTTGAAAGGAGGAGTGAGAAGAGAGTACAATAGGTCCAAGAGGAAGGAGATGAAAGTGCCAACTCTCGTGGTCTGATAAATTATTTTTCAAAGGTAGGAGAGTCACTAATGCTAAGAAGAACTTTGTTGTAGGGACCTAAGGAAGAAGACATCAGTCAAAGAAGGAGCTTATTTAGAACTACATGCAAATGTAGAGGTAAAGTGTGTATAGTTGTCATTGATTTAGGTTCACAAGATAACATGGTGTCTAGGGAGATGGTAGATAAGTTGAATCTAGATAGACTACCTCATGAAGCACCTTAAAAAGTCTCTTGGGTAAATGATAATCAATCATTATTTGTAAATGAGTAAGCATTTGTTGAGTTTCAGATTGGTGAGTACAAAGATAGGGTCTTATGTGATATTTTGCCAATGGATTGTTGTCATTTGTTATTGGGAAGACCATGGCAGTTTCATAGAAGGACGATGAATGATGGTAGAGAAAACACACCACCCTATCAAGAAGGATGGAAAAGCATTTAGACTAACTTCTTTGCAGGAAGATGAGAAGGTGAAAGGTAAAACCAAGATTGTGATGTTTGGCAAGAAGGAACCTGTGAAGTGTGATGAAGTTGAAGCTATTTCAAGGATTGAAAAGATTAAGACAATCGGGTTTCTTGATGGAGTGTTGATTGGGATAGTCATGTGTCCATTTGTGGACAACAAAATCAATCAACAAATAGAGATTTCAAATACATCAGTTTTGGTTCAAAGTGGAAGGACCGAAGATGCAATGGAAAGAGTGCAAGTGCAAGCACCAAATGACACCTCTAGGTATGAACGAAGGATGGAAATGGTTTTTTGACCACATAATATCTGATATGTCTTTGTATTCTATTTGATATCCTTTTTTTTCAGTTGTCCAAGGAGTTCAACAACATGGAGTTGGATGGTACTCATGGGACATGAGTTTTCCCTTAGAGGGGTGTATGGTGCAGGAGCACCTAGATGGTCATATGCTTCTTTTTGGCCATGTTGAATCATTTTAAGTTTCAAAGGCATGTAAAGATTTAATAAGGTCATGAATGACCATTCTCACATAATAAGGTCCTTGAAGACCAATTTGTAATGTCTAAGTTCAATATGTGGTCCTACTTGTCTCATATTGTCAAAATTGTCCTTATAGGGCTGAAGTGTGTCCAAGGCATCAAATGAGGTATTTTATCATGTATGAAGACTATTTGGGCCTAACTCAATGTATTAATGATTCTTTGAAGTCATATAGGTCTCATTTTGGGCTTATAGTCAAGTGGCACAAAAATTGTCAAAATTGACAATTTTGTCAATGCAAAATTTGTTGTAAAGAAAGTGCATTAGGAAGTGGATTGTTGGTAGTTGGTCTTCAAAGGGTGGTTATGAATGTTGGAGGTCTGTAAAATCCTTTAAATATCTTCATTTCCACGGCCAAGGTCTGGTGGGATCATGTATTGAGGCATAAGTCAAAGTTTACCTTGCACTTATCTTGTTTTTTGGGCGTAGCAATTTGATACCAAACATTTTTTACTGTGAAATCCTTATTGTGGACATTTGAAACATATTGGACTTGAAAGATAAATGACTAATTTTAGTTTTGGCTTCGGTATTATTTTCACTTTGTTTTGAGCAAGTTATCATAAATTTTGTAAAATCAGTCACAAACCCTTGTTAGGGTAACCAGTGACATAAAAATATGTAATTTTTTGTCATCCCATCATCAAATACTTATGAAAATGGATGGGATGACCCTTGTAAATGTCTATTTTCATTTTTTCTTCTTTTCAGGGTGCCACATGCAAGTTTGCACTTGCACGTGCCAAAGGGTGACACAAATCTGAATTTTGTGTCTTAGTCTGATTTTCTCAATGGAATTGATGTGTTAGAGTGGTGAATATGCAAAATATGAATCTCCAAGGGTTTTTGAGTGTTTGGGAGTATGTTTGGGGTTAGTTTAGACCCAAGAGAAGTCATTGTGGCCCTTGGATGGCCAAGAAACACATCATTCTATGACTATCCTAAAGTGGGGATGTGATTGGCCGAGAGAGTTGTTTGATTGAGATTTTATGAGTATGATGCATTGATTTTGTTTGATGATTAGTTTATCATTGGGAAAGGTGTGTGGATGTTTTGATAAGCCTTTGAAGGTGTTTAGAGACTTTAGAATGAGGAAATGGCTCATTTCCTTATGACTGTCCTAAATGTGTAATACTGCCATAGAAAGGCAAAATTGTAGCAGTAGGTCTTCTTGAGACTTTTGGGTGGAAGGGAGGGTAAAGAGTGGTGTTTTTTCTATGAGGCGGAGTCTCCTTGATTTTTTTATGAATCCCTTGGGGTTGGTGTACACCTATTTAGCATTGTGATATGAGTTTATGGACAAGTTGGAGTCCTAAGTGAAGATAGGCTTGTATGAGTGGGTTATAAGGATTTGGTGTGATCTAAATGTTAGAATGTTTCAAGTTGGCCTTGAACATGTGTAGTAGGCCTAATTTGACATGTTTCAATGGCTGGACAAGGTGGTAAGACATGGATTCCGTTTTGGAGTTGTTGATACCTATTATGTATCTAGTAGCCTTGTGAGTGCTCTGGAAGGCTTGTGAAGAACAATCAACCATTTGAGTAGGTGAGTTGGGAGAAAGATCTCCCTAGGTTGTGTTGTGTTGCTGGATGCTCTGCATCAGTGAGAAATGGGAGATTTGATCTCCAACATATCAACCCCTAACCTAAAACTGCAGAAAATCATTAAACAATAACAATAATTATTTGAATACTAATAACCTAAAATTTCTCATGGTAAGTATTGGAGAAAAATAGACCCGAGATTTACATAGAGGACTTCACTAACTTTCCAACACCTACTTGTTTGCAAAAAATGGAGTTTGAATGTGCAAGATATCGCCCTGAAAGTGCAAAATTGAAGATATGACTCCATGGGCTTGGTATAGAAAATCAAAGCAAAATCTGGAAAAAATACAAGCGCCACTAGATTGGTGCCAAAACCATATTTTTTGATGACATCTCATTTGCATGATTTTGAGTTCGTATGGCCAAGTTATGGCCAAAAACCGAACCTAGGTCAAAAATAAAATTGGAGGATTGAAAGGGCTTGCTTAGGCATCTGTACAGTGCTGGTGTTAATGAATGTTCCACAAAATATTTTGTCTAACAAAAAAACAAAGCACCCACTACAAAAATAACCAAAAAAACTTTTTGGTGCTAGAAAAAAAGGTGCGATGCCTGAAAAAGTTTCTAGTTGCCAAATTTTTTAAGATTCCTCAAAATCGTTGAAGATTCTATTGATGTTGCTTGATGAACATTTGTTGGCATAAGGGTTGCTATGTAGGTGTACCACTCGCATGTGAAGACATACGTGGTATGGTTGGTACCCACAAATTTGCCTCTGATTGTTTAAATTTTTTTACAAATTTTCAAAAAAAAAATTGCAAAACAAAATAATCAAACGTATTAAAAATATTTTTGACCCAAGATTTTTTTGACATAGGTGTAGGTACAGTATGGTTGTAAACATCATAGAATCATATGAATATTTGTATAGGTGCACATATTTTTGTGCAAATTAAAAAAATTGCCCCCATTTCAACTTGCCAGATTTTGATGATTTCACAATCGATCTTAGGGTTTTGGGGCGTTCTAAGAATGATAGTGAGGTTAATTTTTTCCCAAAGTGCCCAAATTTTTTGCTAACCCCCAAATTTTTCTTTGATTTTTATGCCCTTATCCAAATTGGCCCAAAAGTTCAATTGCTCAAATTTTGATGAAACAAAAATTGATTTATAGGTTTTGGGACACTAAAAAGGCGATGGCAACCTCCGTTTGAGCCAAAAATGCATAGAAAATTCTCTAAAGGCTAGATCCCTCAATAATGTGGATAGTTACAACATATCTATTTTTATACCATGTTGGAGTTATTTGTTCAACCCCATAAGCTCATGAATCACCTACAAGCAAAACATCTATCACATATGACAAGAAAAACCATGATTAACGTTATGCAACCTTGAGAGAGATTGATCCAAAGAGAAATCTGATATGTAAGTTACCATGTAATGAAATTGGGTAGATTACAATGAATGAATAACTTTCTCTATAGAAAGAAAGAGAAACATAATCTAAAATTAGGAAACTAAAGATTAGCTCAACTAAGTAGGCAATTTTTACCATGCTACTTGTCCAAGGTAGGCAATTTTCATCAGAGGATAGTTTTTATTATTATTTTTTTATTTATATTTTTCAATTTTTTTGGATATCAAAATATTTTCCTAGTTTTTGAATCATGATGACTGCTCCAAGGAAGCATAGAAATGGTTATCATCAAAAGAAAATTTATGATTTTCCATATTTTTAGAATTTTCTTTTTTTAATTTTAATTTTATTTTACAATTGAGATATTCATTAAACTAAGCATGGAAACACTACAGGTCTACACTTCTAATTATTGATATGAAATTTTTGAACTTTAACCTCTTCAAGATTTTGACAGAGGTAATTTTTATATGACTTGAAGGTAACTAATTACATTGAGGCACCATTAATTTGGACATTTTGACTTTGGAAAACATGTTTTGAATATATTAATGGATATAAGATAATACCACCAAATTTTGCACCATGGACATTGTTGTGCACTTCCTTTACCACAATAAAAGCTTCTTTTGAATTAAGGTATCTTAGCAAAGTAACTTTAAAACTCAATTGATATAATGTTTTTCTAGGTATTTTGAGATGGAATAAAAGATGGATAAAGTACTTGTGGTGTATATGAGACAGGTTGGATGGTAAGGTGTAATGATATAATCATTTGCAAATGTCATGGTATGATAGATAGTTGGGACGAAAGACTACATGGTCAAACTTTGATTTTGGGATGTCGAATGTGGGGATTAAAATATTTTTGACATAAAGTTTGGATTGACAAACATCGTATGTTATTTCTATAAGGGATTCAAGTAAACGATGGTATCTACTCCTTTACGATTATCATTAGATGCATGTTCTTCTATCGACATACTAATTACAATATGAAATATTTTGATATTAGTGTTTGTATCTAAATTGATCTTTTGAGATTTTTTTTCTAGTATCATTGACTAATTTTGCCTCTTTGAAAATTTTAAGGGAAAGTCAATTTCCTTGTCTATTGTCTTGGATATTGCTGATGCTAGGATATGTTGTTGTCATTGATGTCAACATATTCCTGTGTTCCAGTGTTGCAGTGAGTTGGCTTGGTTGTTTCAGTTGGCATGTTGCAGATGCGCTGGAGTGGATTTGTGATTTTAGTAATGAAGTATCTCTAGTTGATTCAGTGTTGAATTTATGATGTTAAGTGATGATTTGGTCGAGTTGAGGATTTTGGTATGTAGATTGGTTTTCAATGTTCAATGTTGCAGTGTTCTGGTGTTTGATCCGTTGTGCTCCGGTGTGATCATATCTTGTGTTGCGGATTTGGGAGAGTGTTTGGGATGTTCGTGTGTATCTTCATTTCAGATGGTTCATTATTTGGTGCTCTAGAAGCTATCTTTCTTATTCGAGTTCCTATTGTTAAGTGTTCTTTAGTGTTAGTGTGTTGATTGATGAAGATTTGAATAAGTAGTGTTGGTGCGGCTATTGCAGATGGTTCTAACCTGCTTGTTGGTGTTTCCTGATCATGTCCTATTTGTTTTGGTGGTCTGCATTGATCCTTGTGCGAGTTATTGAAGATCTTCTAGGTTTGGTGATACTCTTCATGTTATGCGGTATTTTTGGTGATGTAATGTGTTGCGGTTGATCTTGGTGAGATTTTCAGTGGTGGTGTGTGCTTGAGGAGTTGATTTAGGTCCATGCTATGTTTTTTATGACATTGTATTGATTCAGTGGTTGATTTATGTATCTTGTGATGTAATTTTGTAATTAGGTGTTAAGGGTTTGGCTAACCTTGTAGTCAAGGTTGATGATTTATATAAATGGGTGTAATATTCATGTAATTTGGTGGTTGTTGAGTCTGCATTATCAAAGAGTGGTGTATGTGCAATCAAGTGACTTTATATTTTGGTGTGGAGTGTTGAGTAGAGATTGGTGAAGGGAAGACATTTGAGCTTAACCAAAACTGTTATCAGGCATTAGCAAATGCTATTTTTGTAGTTCATTCTTTCTGGATTGTAGTCAAAATCTTTATGTAAGGTAGTGAACCTTCCCTGAGGGTTGTAGCCTTCTAGGTCATTGTAATTTAAGCAGTGATCTCTAGGCAGTGTGCCTGAATGCATGTGGATTCCCCATTGTAATATTTACACATACTACTACAGAGTATCGTCTTATTGTGGGTAGGTTCCCACTGTGGTTTTTCCCTTAACCAAGTTTTCCACGTCAAAAATATTGGTGTTATGTGTGTTGTTGTCATTGTTGTTATCTTTCTTTTTGTCGCAGTTGATCAAAGCTGAGTTTGTGCTTAATTTGTTTAATCTTTGATTCACCCCCCCTCTCAGTTTTCCTGCTTTGTTGTTGCCAACATATTGATGCCTCAAAGAGGATTTCATCAATGGACATATTTTCAAGAGATTTTCTTTTTCTCTTCCTTTTTTATTTGGTAGTGCTCAAAGAGTATTTCAATAGGGGATTCAGATTCTTCATTTTTTCTATTTTATTTTTATTTTTTATTTTTTATTTTTTTTGGACAAAGGAACTTGGCTTATTCCCCAAAATAAGTTGTTGGGTCTAATTCTATGTTGAGACCTTGTTCATGGCCACCGATTGGAAAATAATCATGATGTCCCATGATCAATATATGAGGAAATGAAAATGATGGTGGAGGAATATTAATATCTAACCTAGGAAAATGATGTGACTCAGTGAAGGGACCTTCCAATTATCTATAATATTGGAATTGTAAGGAAATAATGCTTTAAACCCATATACAAATAATCCATTTCCTACATAATCCATGAGAGAAAAGCATGCATACAAGTTTACGAAATCACCATAATGCAAAGATCAAAATAGACAAGCCACAAGATAACACAAGATATATCTTGGGAAAACCCTCATGAGGGAAAAACCCAGCCTCCAAAAGCATCCATACTCCATCATATTAATCAGCCATAAAGCAACAAGAGTTACAATGAATACCTTCAAACCATCAAGCCCTCCAATGCATTCCCATGTGCCCAATCATGAATCCACACATACCATGCCATACTTCACAAATGGAACCCTCCAAAGGACTCAATACAATGACAACCCAAAACCACCAGTCGACCTTAACCACTAAACATGTGCTTTCTTATATAGACAAAAGCTCACACATAAAAAACTAAAGGTAAATTAAAACCATGTGTCACATAACCATGTGCTACCTACCCCCTTGACCCCACATTTAATATTGGGTACTAAGTTTTCTTATTTTAAACATCTTTCCCCAATAAATAAATACAATATAATAATCCCAATGTTACAATACAACTCATCAAGTGGCCCTGAGAATATTCCCAAGGATCATCTACATGTTACACGCCCATGTGCAACATTAAATGAATAAATTTTACAATACATGTCCATAGGAAACAACATAATAAATAAATATTACAATTACAATGTTATTATGAAAGGTGTACAACACCTATTTTCCCAACACTCTCCCACATTAGTATACATTGCATAAGGTTCAATCAGTGAGATACATCATCATAGTCATACATGTAACCACATGAATCTCCAACATGCTCTCATGCTCCAACAAGATACTTGCAATAAAACCAAGTGACCACCATATCAAGCAAGAACTTCTCTCATCCTCCAACATGCCACTTATGGAAGAAAAGAAACAAGCCAAGGTGAAGCACCAATCCATGAACACAAGCATAAAATCCAATGTGCTAACAAAGGCTCCAAGTTGTTGTCATAAAGTAAAAACCCACATGATCGAAAATGGCATCAACAACACATGCCAATACATCCAACCATCCATACCTCCTAGGTATAAAGAACATCGGTAAACTCATGCCAATATCATATCAACCCATAAACTACAATCAAGCTCCCTGTATCAAAACATGTAAATGAAGTACATACATATCCAGGAACTTCCACTGCATGGGTAATACCAAATTTGAAATGTAGCTGAAAGCATATCAAGTCTACCAATAACCGCTCATATCAAGGTGTGATAAGTAAATTAAAACATGTAGTACCAATAACAATAACAATGATCCACACATGCAACCCAACTACTGCATACTCTCCCACGATATGTCACCATCCTCCCCAAAAAAGAGAGAATACATAGAATGAAGAGAGACAACCTGTAAAACATAACATGTCCTTCTACCAACACCTCAAATAAGCAACATTGTGTCAAGAATGATCTCCTCCAAAACACCCCAAAAGAGAAACCAAAACAACACCCAAAAACCTCATTCAATCTCTTAGATCAAACCAACATAAGTATCATGTAATTCCAACATGGATGTAAGCCTCTCATAACCAAGAAGATCAAACTCATAATAACCATTCCCTAATGAAGGAAATTAGCCCACTAAACCATCTCCTAATATCCTCAAAATGATATCATTATATCAAACCATATGCACAAGAAGATAACCAATGCTATACATCTGTAGAATGAATCCTCCAAAACTAAAAATCTCCATAGCTCAAGATCCATATCTATGAAAGATAAGTATAAACATAATGCACCTAAAAGGAACAATGAGCAATACCTCTCAAGTATTAACCCACCGAGTAGACCAATAGCGGGGAATGAGAATGTCCATCAAGCTATCCAAGTCATCATGACTCACACTAAGAAGAATCTCCTCTCAAGTTCATACTAAGTGAATGTTCCTTGGACTTCCTACTAAAACAACCAACCATCTCAACACATGTCTCTAATCACAAGAGAATACTAGCATCACCAACATCTCAATGTATCCATGAGCATTTGTAACCAATCAATCCATGCCAAACTCCAAATGCAACATAGCACCATCATGAAGTATCAATCAAATGTTCATACATTCAATACAAAGAGAACCACCAAGATTAATGTCAAAGCTCCAACAACTGAATTAGGAACATAAACATGACAACATGGTCTAACCATCCCCTCATATGAGATAACATGCTCCATATGAACATATCAAATAACCATATCATGTCAAACCTCTAATATAGAATCAAGAGTGCATCATGACATAATATCAACCATCCTATCAAGCAAGGATAACATGTCAAATGAAAGCATAAACCACACATCAATCAAGGACTCCTTGAGCCATCAAGATGTCAACATCCTCAAATTTCATGAAGATCACATACTCCAAGTGAACATAACATGGTCTCAAGAGAAATGTATCATGGTAAACTCTAAAAGGGTAAACCATGACATAATAACATATTTTAAACCAAATATCACCTGTAACGATCTCCAATCAACATGAAGATAACCATCTCCTACTAGTGCCCCTACAAATGTGAAAGACCCTCTACAACAATAGGATCAAGAGCTCCTCCAACATCTGCACACTAAGAAGATCATCCATTATCCAATGGCGAGTACACATAACTGCCAACAACTCCCACTGAACCGTGATACTAATTCACACATGAAATCATGACAACCATCGCCTACATGAAGAACATCCAAGTCTACACACATACAATTGAAAATTCAATAACATCAAGTGTAACTATGAACTCCAATCCAAGAAGATACATACAACCACCAACAAAATCACCAATCAAGAATTAATCCTACATGGCCAATACATCAATATCAAAATCTCCCACTGACAGTGTAACCAATTTATCATGACATCATGATAAACCACATGCTACAAGTCTGAAATCCAACTATCTAGGTACCAAAAACATCATCCATCCTCCCATCTCAAAACAAACATACCAATGCACAAATGACCACAGACAAGGCCAACTAACAAGTACGCACCACAATGAATCAAACTTGGTAGATATAGATAGTCCACAACCGAGTCATCCCACTGCAATCAATAGGCCGTGTATCCTACAAATCACATAACGCGTAGATCTAATCACTAAACATGCAAACTTATCATCACATTAATAAACAACAAACTAAGCTATCAAAGAGAATAATTATGTAGACCACATGACTCAAACACTAAATCAAAATTTGATTTGATTTGCCAAACATGTCCACAGCCAAGTACCATAGTCAAGAAGCCAAATAAGCATCAAGGAGATAAGAACAACCTCCTAACATCAAACCAAATCACCACAAACATGACTATGTCCTGCCAATGCAAAACATGTACCTACATACCCACGACACCATAATCATAACCATCGCTATACCTACACTCAACTATCACCCACATGAAACTCCAAGTCTCAAACCATGTCCAACCATGACCTCAAACTAAAGATAACATGTGTACCTATCACCATCAAAGTCCAACTCTACAAAAAACTTGTAAACCTATACCAAGGAGCACCAAATCTAATAATCATTTGTAGCATCATAAATATCTCATAAAAACATGTACTACATCAAGGTTTTGCCTCATGACTCATCTGGATGCACTCTTACTCACACCCTGAATCTCAAGCACCTACAAGTGATAAAACAAGTACACACCTTTCCATACTCATCAAACTGATAAAATAATAGCACTACATTGTATTAGACTGAACATGCTCTCTAACTCCTATTTGAAATAAAAAATCCAATTTTGTATGCAAAAGTTATGACTAAAACTGTGTAACAGAGAACATTTGGCTTCCAGGTTGCAAAAAAATGTCAAAATAACAAAACTAGGGAACCAAATTGTAGTGCTCAGAATCATCTTTCCAATGAGTATAAGAATTCAAAAAATTGACTCTTCAAGTGAAAGTTATGCTCCGTTGAATAAAATCAACAAATTTCCTTATATGAAAATAAATTGTGGATTTAAAAATTTCCTTTCTCCTTCATAAACGAAATCATATTACAAAATAATTTAATCCAAACCCTTACAAAAAAGGTTTGTTGACATGTAAACTCCAACTGATTTGAATTTAATTAAATTTAAATGGCGGATTGATTTAATATTAAAAATGGCAGTTTTAAGTTGGGCGAGGTTGGTGAGTTTTACCATCGCACAGTGGTGGGGCCACTGTTGGTGGTACCTTGTCACCAACGAGGTTGTCGGGGCTAATAGAGCCCAACCCTGCCAGTACCTATGGGTACTGACTGGGTCAGCCCCTATCAGTACCGCAGTCTGTGGTGGGGGAGGAGCCTGTGACCCCATAATAAATCTTGATTATTTTTTTCTCAATTTGCCCTTTAAACAAAAAAAGGCCCACTGACATAATTTTTGACATTTTTATTTAATTTTTTATTTTGTAGGTACAAAATATTAATTCTGACAGGAAATCATTTTTTTTAATCTTTTGCAAACTGTCACAAAATTGACGGTCATCGAGGTCGTGGTACTAATTTTTTTTTGCAATATTTTCAACTATGACAAAATAGGAAAAATTATTGTTAGTGTAGGTTTTTTTATTTTCCTTATGTTAGGGGGTATTTATTTTTCCTACACATATATTATTAAGCTTGCTTAGGTTATTAGGTGTGGTTAATATGAGGACACGTGGCAGAATACATTAGCTACATGTGTAACTCTCCACCTCACATGGGTAGTTGAGTTACACACCCTCTTTTGGCTTGTTGTGCCACCTCTCATAACCACTATGTTGTCATTTCCTAAGTGGGTTATGGGGTAGTTGGGTTTCTCACCCTCTTTTGGCATTATGTGCCACCTCTTATAACTCCTTTTTTGTTTTCATGTAAGGAGGTTATGCCACATGTTTTGACATTTACCAAGTACGTAAAAACCTCCCACCTTTTATGGGGTAGTAGGTAAAACCTCCCACTTTTTATGGAGGTGGGAGTTAATGCACCTCTTGGTTGTATATGCTATTATTTTTCTATATAATAAGCAATATACTCTCACCTTCACAAGTCAAGTGATAGCTCGGTGAGAGTCTTCTCTAAATTCTCTTCTTTATCTCTATTTTTCTCTCATATCAGATTTATCTTCATTCAGCTATTTTGATCTTCGATCATCCGTTGCTTGGAGTTGCATGTGATCTATGACCGACATCAGATCCTGGCTCAATTCTTGTTTCTCACAGAATTTAACATGGTATCAGAGCCGTGTTGTCTGGTATAGCTCATTGCTTTTCTGATTTATTTGAGAGATTTGAGATTGTTAGATAGCTAATATTTTTCTTAAAAACCAAGTATGCTCTTCTCCTGCATTTTCGTGTGATCTGGAGAATCAGAACAATTTAAAGGAAAATAAGCTTCTAGTTAAATCTGGTTTTATATATGTGTTCTTTGAGATCTGGGTGATTGCAGCTTTTTTGGTAATATTGGAGGCTTCTTTAGCATTTCCAGAGTGTCCAGAAGGCTTGTGAAAATCATAAGTGACTTTTATTTCACCAAATTCAGAGTTTGGAGAACATAGTAAAAAAAATCAGAGTACTTGACGGAAAGCTGGAAATGAGCACTCTTCATAATTGCAGGTCTTATTGAAATATTCTACCCTTCTTTGTTAGATATTGCAGGTTGAATCAGCTGCATTTTTTTTCCCCTTCTATAGATCATATCTTTCTTCTCACAACTCTATTTTACAAAAACGAATAGTTGTTGGAAAGGTATTAAGATACATTGAGCAGCTATAAGGCTAATTTTTTCAGATTTTGTGTTAAATTTATATGTATTTAAACTTTCTATTTTGGCCATTAAAGCCTTAGAAAGCATTGTAATCTGATAAAAGCCTTGTAAATGCACTAATTATAAAGTGCCAACCTTGTAATATTTGGGGGGGGGTGATTTCAAAGACTAGTGAAAAGGGGGGGGTGTCTCTTGTGTCTTCTTTCTTGCACTCTTCTTGACTCTTTGCAATCTTCTTTTCTGCTATCATGGATGCATCTACAGTTCCACTTTTAACACCATATAATTACTTTGAATGGAAATCTAAGATGATAATATATCTGAAAAGACATGGATATCATCGTGTTACTATGGGACTTGAAACTGAACCTCAAGATGCTGCAAAAAAGATTAAATGGTTTAATAAATGTGATGAAGCTTTTGGTACATTGTGCATGTCAGTCTCTCCTGACCTTCTTTTTCACATTGAATCTGCTACTACACCAAATGCAGTATGGACTACTTTGGGAAACCTCTTTGGTAAGCAGGATGAACTAAGAGGTCATCAATTGGAGAATGATCTCATAGGGTTGAATCCAACCAATTTTGATACTATACAAGGCTTCTTCACTAAACTTAAGTCTATAAGATTGCAGTTGGAACAGTGTGGAACTAAGAAAGATGATAAGCAACTGATCTTGAGTATTCTTTCTAAGCTTGGTCCTAACTATTCAGTGTTTGTTTCTACATTCTATGCTACCAAATGTGCCCTAGGTACCACATTCAAAATGCCTTCTTTAGATGATTTTGCTGCAGAACTCACTAGGGAGCAAGACAAATTGGTTCAAATGGGTACAATAAAGCCCTCTAAGTCACATGCCTTAGTTGTAAATCAAGGCACAAAAGAACAGAAAGGGTCTAGTAAGCAAGATAAGAAACAAAAGAACCAAGGAGAGAAGAAGAAAGATTAGAAATCTGCTACTTCAAAAGCAGACAATGAGACCTCTTCATCAAAAGGTGAACAACCTAAGAAGGAGAAGGTCAAGTGTTCTTATTGTAAGAGGCCTGGTCATGATGAACATAAGTGTTTAAAGAAACAAATTGATCACCTTTCAAATCTTCTTGAAAAGAATAATATCAAGGTTCCTGATTCAGTCAAACAGAGTTCATCAGAAGGATCTTCTAAGGACATAGATAAGAGTAAGGGTAAAGGAAAGGGTAAGGCCCTAGTTGCTATTGCTTCACAACCAAATTCTTGGATAATTGACTCAGGTGCTTCACACCACATGGCTTCTTTAGAAGATGATTTCATATCTTTAGAGCCATGTTGTATGCCTTCCATCCTACTGGGTGATGACACTCCTGTTGAAGTGCATGGGAGAGGGTCTGTTGATGTGGGTGAAGGAACATTTCAAGATGTCCTTTGTGTTCCATCTTTATCAACTAATCTCCTATCTGTTTATCAGATCACTCACACTGGTTCTAGCAAGCGAGTTGAGTTCACACCAGATGCAGTGGTAATCAGCGAAATGCATAATGGGTCTACTGTTGCTGTGGGAAAAGCAGATCATCATTCTAGATTATATCAGTTTTCTCACTTTGTTCCTGACTCTCCTTCGACAGTTTTACTCACTCATGCAGATGAGGTGAGTTGTTTGTGGCATCAATGGTTTGGCCACTTGAACTACCGTTACTTGCAACAACTCAGTCAACAAGAAATGGTTTCAGGGTTGCCTTCTATTCGATTTTCTGATGGAGTTTGCCAGGGGTGCATTCTTGGTAAGCATCCAGAGGAGAAGTATGATAAAGGTAAAGCTTGGAGAGCTACACAACTATTGGAGTTGGTACATAGTGACTTGGCAGGACCATTTCCACAACCATCCTTCAGCAAGGCTAGATATGTCTTGACATTTATTGATGACTTTTCCAGATATACATGGGTTTACTTTCTCAAACAAAAGTCTGAACTCTTTGAAAATTTTCTAGATTTCAAAGCTTTTGCAGAGAAACAATCTGGGAAGTTCATCAAGATTCTGCGTACAGATAATGGGGGTGAATATGTTAATAATCAGTTTGAACAATTTTGTGCTTCAGAAGGTATCAACATGCAGCACATAGTTCCATACAGTCCTCAACAAAATGGTGTAGCAGAACGAAAGAATAGGTCCTTGAAGGAGATGGCTAATTGTATGATTCACTCCAAGTCTTTGGCACCTCAGTATTGGGCAGAGGCCATCAACTGTGCGTGTTACATCCAGAACCGAGTTCCTCATAAAGCTGTGAAGGGGGTAACTCCCTTTCAAGCTTGGACTGGTCGAAAACCCACAGTTAAACACTTTAGAGTGTTTGGTTCTCTTGCATGGGCCCACATTCCAGCTAAAAAATGCAAGGCTATGGATCCGCAGAGTAAGCCTTGCATATTTGTTGGATATCCAGATGATGTCAAAGGGTATAGGCTTCTCCATCCCACTACTCATGAGTTGTTCATTGAGAGGAGTGTTTGTTTTGAGGAGAGTTCTTCTAGTTCTTCTCATACCACCTCTCCATCCACTATCACATTGGAGAAATTGCATTATGATGACAGTTCTTCAGAGGATCTTAATCCTCCTAATCTTGATGAGGAGTCTTCTTCCTCTACTTCAGATGGTGACAGTGATGATGAGGATTCACATTCCTCTCATAATCATCATTCAGAGGCTGATGATTCTCCCCCAGACTCTCCAGCCTCAGTGCCTCTTTGGGCTCGACAAAATTTTGAGTCAGCAGGAGATTGGCTTGGTGATCCATTAGATACTAGAAGAACAAGGTCACAATTTCAGCAAGCTCCACATCTCTTCATTGCTTCAGCTTCTGATCCACAGTCCTTTCGAGAAGCTTCAGGTGTTCCTGAGTGGGATGCTGCAATGCAAGAAGAGTTCAATTCCTTGGAAAGGAATCACACATGGGATTTAGTTCCTCTTCCTAAGGGAAGGAAACTTGTTCGATGCAAGTGGATCTATCGAACAAAATTTGCAGCGGATGGGTCGATTGATAAGTATAAGGCTCGCTTGGTAGCAAAAGGTTGTTCCCAAGTTCCAGGGGTTGATTACTCTGAGACTTTTGCTCCAGTTGCTAAGATCAATTCCATTCAACTTGTTCTTGCTATAGCTGCAACCCATCATTGGGAAGTTCATCAGATGGATGTGAAGAGTGCATTTCTTCATGGTGACCTTCAGGAGGAAATCTACATGGAGCAACCACAGGGGTTTGTTCAAGATCCTTCACTTGTGTGTTGACTTTGAAAGTCTCTCTATGGCCTCAAACAGGCTCCTCGATCTTGGTATGCCAAGATGGACTCATTTCTTCTGATAGTTGGTTTCACTCGGTGCCATTCTGATCCGAACGTATACATTCTGCAACAGGATGAAACTCTCACATTTCTAGTTCTTGATGTTGATGACTTGTTACTCACAGGGAGTCACTCATCCACCATCAAAGCAGTGAAAATTGCTCTACATGATAGATTTTTGATGTCAGACTTGGGTCTTCTGCATTACTTCTTGGGAATTGAGATCACTCAATCATCTTCAGGAATCTTCCTTGGACAACCCAAGTATGCACTTCATATGCTCTCCAGATTTCACATGGCTGATTGTAAGCCTGCACCTACTCCATTTTTGTCAGGAGTCAAACTTGAGGCTAAGTTCTCTTCACCCTTGGTTGATGGCACTTTATATCGACAGCTTGTTCGAAGCCTCATTTATTTGACTCATACGAGACCCGACATTTCTTATGTTATGGGCATGGTCTCTAGATTCATGCAGGAGCCACATGAGTTGCATTGGAAAGTAGCTAAGCGGATCCTCCACTACATTCAGGGTACTCACAATTATGGAATTCAGTATGTAGCAGGTGTGGATATTGACTTGGTAGGATATACGGATTCAGATTGGGCAGGTGATTCTCAGGATCGCAAGTCTACTTCTGGGTATTGCTTCTCACTTGGTTCTGGTCCAGTTTGTTGGTCGAGCAAGAAGCAGTCTGCAATTACTCTTTCATCGACAGAGGCCAAGTATCGAGGGGCAGTCAATGCCACCACTGAGGCTATTTGGCTTCAAAATATTCTTACTGAGCTTGGTATTCCAGTTAGAAAGCCTACCATCATCTTTTGTGATAATCAGAGTGCTATACAGATCTCAAGAAATCCAGTTCATCATCAGAGGACGAAACACATTGAGATACATATGCACTATATTCGGGAGCTCATTCAGGAAGGCATCATTGATCTTAGGTATTGTCCTACATCGGAGCAAACTGCGGACATCTTCACCAAACCTTTCACTGAAAGCAAGTTCCTTCATTTGCGATCTTTGCTTGGGATGCAAAAGGTGTCTACTTCAGGAGGGGCTTCTTAGTCCTTCATTCTTTCTCTCTCTATTTAGGGGGGTCTATTCCTCTTATGGGGGGCTTCTTCTTTTGGGGGGGATATTTATGTACATGGGTACCTAACATGGCCTCATTTGCCGGGACCCATCTTTTCACCCACCTAAGCTATGCTTAAGGGGGGGTGTTAGTGTAGGTTTTTTTATTTTCCTTATGTTAGGGGGTATTTATTTTTCCTACACATATATTATTAAGCTTGCTTAGTGTAGCGTCCTAAAATTGCGACACTTGCAATTTCGACTGCATTTGGGTCTTCACGATGGTGATGCAACACAGAACCTGAATGGAGACCCCGAAACTTGTTTACGACACCAAAAACTGCATTTCTCAGCACCCAGGCCTGATCCTCCTTGCACCCTGCTGTCCCGGGAGGTGGGACCATGGCGCCCAGTGCCCTGGTCCTTCAGGACTAGGGCGCCTAGCGCCCTGGTCCCCCAGGACCATGGCGCCCAGCGCCCTGGTCCCTGGCCCTATTTTGGGCCCGGTCTCTTATGGGGCTTCGGGTCTTTAAGTTTGCAAATTGGAAAATAATCTTCCTAGGTCGGCCTAAGGTCGGGAAAATCAGTCTATCAGCCCTAATTGACAAGTATATAAACTACATTTCCTCTCCCATTTTGGTGGATGAAAAAAAAGGCGGAAACGATATTCAAGCATTCAAGCATTCAAGCATTCAAGCATTCCTTCAAGCAATTGAGCATTCTAAGTCTCCATTCAAGGCTAAGTGTTGCATTCAAGACAAGGATTCAACCATTGAAGAGGAGATCACATACAACATATAACATACTACATACATTACACCTTCGCATGTAAGAATACAAACATTCTTACAACAAGGTATCAGTACTTGTTTACATTACAAACATTTACATTTACAGCATTCTCATTTCTTGGTTAATTCCAAAACTGGAGTTTGACCTAAAGGCAAACCCCTCATCCCTAACCCCCCAATCATCCTCTCTTTTCTGTGTGTAGGTTGCAGGTACGCGGCTGTAATTGAAGATCTGGAATCCGTGTGCAGAGACGAACAGATCCACCTTCGTTTCGCGGATTTTTCGGAGGACTGTGTGCACGCCGGGTGCCATCGTCCCGTCAACTTTCGCTCAAATTTGTAGAACAGCACCGTCTCAACATTTTACTGCTAATTCCAGGTCCGCAGCTTCATCCTATATTCCTATCTCTGTTTATAAGTGAATCTTTCTCACTTTTCATGCATTCCTAGCTTAATCTTTCTATCCACATTTCTTTACAAAAGAGGGTATCCTTGATGTCCTAACCCTTGAAACTCATTTAGAATCCAATCTTGCATTGTGTGGGATTGGATCTTGTGGGTTTCAACCCATCTTTTGAATGTAAAGTCCTTCCTAAGTGAAAACCATCAACCCTAGTGACTCTCCCTTCTCTCTCCTTGGAGTTGGGGAGGGGAGAACGACTAGGGTTCGATTTTTCCGCTTTACATTTTGGTGAACCCGACGTGAACATCCTCATTCTGATTATTCATGGTTAGATCTGAAAAATTTGCTTCCTTAATTACATTTCCATGTTTGATCTTTTGCAAATTTTAGAGGCTAATTGCATAAAAACCCTAAAATTTTCTTTTTAGTAATTAAACTTGTGAAATGTTTAATTGTTAATGCTTGTTTCAGATCTACCTTTCTATTGCAAATTGTCAATTCATATTTGTGCTTTAATTCTGAAAATTAAGTGGTTAAATGTCAAAACCCTAATTTTTAAAACCTTCTTGATTCAACCTTTGACTGATAATTTCACTAATCAAAACACCTCCAAATCGGCTGTAACTTTGGATTCCGCAATAAAATCACAATATCTTTCATCCCTGAAAATTTGGAAAAAAGTTGCGAGGACCGTGTGCACCCCGAGCGCCATCGTCCCCGACATTTTTTCCGAAATTTTGGGAGCGAGATCTTACTGTATTTTTCTGCTAAAATCCAGAATTTTGGCTGATTTTATCAATTTTAACACTTTCAAAATTAAAGTCAAAGTTGGTCTAGCGATTGCTTGGATTGAGGCTTCTAATCATTCAAAAATTGTTGAAATTAAAATTCATGTCAAAATTGTGTTTCTTACAGTCCTAAATCTGAAAAGTGTGTTAGCATTCATTCGAAATTTCAGTGTTTTATTCAAATTTTTGCAGTTTGTGACTTTTGAAATTAAGTGTTTAATTGCAACAACTTTGATTTCCACTTTCAAATTTGAATTTTGCATGAAATCGAGTCAACTTTTAAATTTCAAAACCTGCATTACTTTCAGTATTCCTTCTAAAATCATAAAATTCAAAATTTCAGTTTCCCCCTCTTTTTCAAAATTCAAAATTTACATTTTTCAACAGTTTTGGTAGGGTTCAATTTTGAGATTGCAACTTTAATTTGGCCTATCTACAGATCGTAAAATCACTCAATTTTTTCAGATTAGCTTTAAAATCATCATAACTTTCATCCCTGAAAATTTCAAAAAAAACTTGCGAGGACCGTGTGCACTCCGTTCGCCATGGTCCTGGACATTTTTTCCGAAATTTCGGGAGATTGTCATGATTGTATTTAACAGCTTAAATCTAGGAGATTGGCTGATTTTATTGAAATTTTCTACCTCTAAAATTCAAAATCTTCTCTCTTTCTTTAGTGCATGAGTTTTACAACAATAAGCCCTACTTACACTATTCCCGTTAGACGAAGCCTTAGAATTAAGTCTTTCCAAGGTGTAATTACCGAGGAGATGGAACCTAATTTGAATGGCCTTTTTAACGAGGACATGGGTAATTCCTCTAATCCTCTTAATGATGAAGAAGCTCTCCATGAGGTTTCTGTAGAACAACTTTCAAAATTGGATAACCAATTTGATGATTTTCGACAATGGATGTCTCAAGAATACCCCGATAGTCAAGCTCTTTCATTAATTGAGGGTCTAAAACATATGGTTCAAAGTCATAAGAATGGAATTGATATTTTGCGTGGTATTGCACACATTATGGATTCGAATGTGATGCCTATGAAGAGTTGTGCCGAAACTTTAGGTTATACACAACCTCCTACTCAAGTTAATCATTCTATTCCTTTGACAACTCCTATTGCTAGTATACCTACTTTTACATCAAACATAATGACTACTTCAACACAAGACATTCCTCCTATGATCACCAGTCATGGGGGCAATCCTTCTTCTTCAATCAACCCTCTTCCTTCATTCAATCCGACTTCTTCATTCATTCCTTCAATGAGTGTTCCTATTATATCTCCACAAATGAACATGACACAAGGGGGCAATTCATTTAACCATTCCATTCCTCCTTGTAGTGCTCCTCCCTTCCAATCATCTCCTATGACTAACTATCATAGTGTCCCACCACCTTACTCTCTACCTTCTTTCAATAACATAACACCTCCATCACAATCTAACACGTCCAATATGAACTCTTCAACTGAAGCGACCATTAACAATCTTGCACAAACTGTCTCCTCTTTACAACAACAAATTGCCTCTATGAATCAATCTAAGTTTAGTGTGCCCACATTTGATGTTGCGAGCCCACTTTCTCTTGACATTGTTCGAGCTACTCCCCCTAAACATGTTGAAATTCCGCATTTGGAGCTTTATAATGGTAAGGGTGATCCTCTAACACATGTTAAGACCTTTCAAACAATATGTACCAATTTTGCTTATGACCAAAGGTTGCTTGCAAAACTGTTTACTAGAACATTAAGAGATAAAGCCCTACAATGGTATTGCTCGTTGCCTTCTTATTCTATTACTTCTTTCGAACAACTTGCAAATGCTTTTATTCAACAATTTCAAAACAATATAAGTCCTAAAGTTACTTTGATTGATTTAATGCATTGCAAACAAGGTGTTAAAGAAAAAGTGACTGATTTCATTGGTAGATATAAGCATTTGTATGCTCAAATTTCTTTTCCAGTGCCTGACAATGATATTCAAAGAATCTTTATTTCTAATTTACAAAAAGATATTAGAGAAAAACTCCTGTTTTCTGAGTTTACTTCTTTCCAACAGTTGTGTGCAACTCTTCACAATTATCAACTGACTGTGAGTCAAATGGAACAATCAAATCCTATGGCTCCGAGTGATAAGGGTGATAGTAGTCAACAACCATTTGGGAAGTTTAAACTGAACAGAGAGTCCATTAAATTCAATGAAAACATCATCAATAACAATGTGAATGCAGCATCAGGTGTGCCTCCTATTTCTAAGTTTTTCAAGAAAGAAAGAAAGTTTACTCCTTTGAATGAATCATTGCATAGTATTATGAATAAGTTATTGGAACAAAATGTGCTTACTCTTCCTCCTATAAGGCAAATAGATCCTGCAAAGATTAATTCACCCTATTTTGATAACAAATCTTTTTGTCAATATCATCGTCATCCTGGGCATGATACTGAAAAATGTTTTGCTTTAAAGGGTAAAATTCAAGATTTGATTGATAATAATACTATCTCTGTTTCTAGTGTGAATGATAAAGGCAACACATCTGTAGCTCCTCCTAACCAAAATCTTCAGATTTTTACTGATCCATTGCCTTCTCATACCTCTAATGCGATTGATACTACTGATTCCTCTGTCTCACCTGATGATCTTGTGTCTATGACTCCTAATGTGATTAACTTTGTGGAGCAGTAGAAAATCCCTAAAGAACCTTCCATCACCTTTGATTCTAGTGAAACTATCAGGGCACCTGATGGTCCTTTATACATAGTTGCAAAAGTCAAGAATACACCTTGCCGTGGAGTGCTTATTGATCCTTCTTGTATGGTTAATGTCATTACTGAAGAATTTCTTTTTACTTTGCAATTGAATCAAGTGATCTATGATGAAACAAATGTGGTTGTGAAACTATTTGATGCATTTTCTTCTCCTACAATTGGTTCTATTACATTACCTATTGAGGTCCATAACAAATCCCTTGATGTGGACTTTGCTATTATTCCATCGTCCGAACAATTTCGTGTGAAGCTAGGCTATCCTTGGCTATCTTCCATGAAAGCTATTGCTTCTCCTATTCACAAGTGTTTGAAATTTCCCCATAATGGTGAAGTTGTTACTGTCAATCATAGTCTCTTTAAACCAGCTGAAAGAACTTCTAGCATTCCTATTGATTACTTTTGGCCTAAACAATTCCAATCTCTTCCTCCGCGAAGTGATCATCTTTTCAAATCTTATCAAAAGTTGAAAAAAGATATGATCCTATCTCTAAGTGAACCTAGAACACCCAAACTTGATATTCCTATCATTCTTGAGAAGGAAGTTCTTCCTTTGAAAGATAAAACCAATGTCTTTCCTCAAGAAGATTCCCAACCCATCCCTATGGATGTAACTATGCCTATGTCTAATAAACTTTCTAAAGGTAGACCTATACCTCCTCGTCATGATGGGCTTGGTCTCCTTCCTAAACCAAATATTCCTCCCTTATATGGAGCAGTTCCTCCTCCTTCCTCTTATGGAGAGAAGAGACCTTCCTCTTCTCCTATTATTCAACCTAAGAGACCACAACCTAAACACCCAAGTGATAAGGATGAGAACATTCCTCCTCCTCAATCTTCGCAACTTCCTACTAAGACTAGACGAAATCGTTCTGCACGTGAACGCCGACGAAAGCGTCATCTTAGAGCTCAGGCAGTTGCTTCTCAAATTTTGCAATCCCCCAAAACACCTTCAACCAGTATTATTCCATTTTGTCCTCAGCCGATGATTGAGCCGAAATCTCCTAAAACTAAGATGCATGATGGTCTTGATCTTGTGCAAGTTAAAGATCCTATTTTTATAAATCTTGATGATGATATAGATGAAAATGTTATTCCTGTTCATTCTGATAGTGAATATGAATATGTTGATGTTGATAACCATTTATCTAATGAATTTTCTAAAACACTTATCCTAGCTCCTAGACAAGAACAACGTGGCTTGGAACATGAACATAGCCCTTGTTTGGATCTTGTGATAGCTCCATCTGCTGTGTTGGATGTTCCTCCTCTAGCGTGTTTCCTGCCTTCCCGAAATATTGATCAGCAAGATCGGGGGGTAGATGACGTGCTAGACTAGTTTCATTAGCGTAGCAGACTCTCTCCTCCTCTCTTTTGTTACTTCTTCTATGCGTTATTCTCATTCTTCTATTTGTTGTCCTTAGTGTTGTCTACTTGAGGACGATGCAAAGCATTGAGATCTCTTTTGGTCTCTCTCATGTTGACTCAAAAGACACATGTGTTCCCTTCTTCTAGGTGACCTTCCTTGATTGGGGAATGAAGAACAATTATGCATACATACATATGATATACATGAATTATCATACAGCATACTGACCCCGAGGAAAGCGAAGTCACCTTGTGCTTTGTGTTCTGTGTCTATTATCCTTGGGTTTATCTCACACTTGGGGGCTAAATCTTTGTGATAACGTGCTCCTTTCCCTTCTCATTTCTTATGTGTATCACTACCTTAAAGCAATCACCCCCGTTGAGGCGTGTGCGATCGCTTTAATGTAGGGGGGCATACACCCCGTCTATCCCTTCAGGATACTTGAAAATTTCTTGACAAATTTAGCTTTGCCTTGAAAATTTTTGATATTTTTCTTGCATGACTCATAGTGAGGGAACCTTACTACTGACAGTCATGGTTCTCCCTCGTGATCTTCCCTTTTACTTTGTCAATCGAAGTCGTAAGATCCTTAGTCCACTGGGGGCTTGGTATATCTTGCCTTCTTGACGTGGTGAAAGTCTTTCAATGTTGTTTCCTTGTACTTTACCGGAAGTATGAGCATACGCTTATACTCCCGCTAAAGTGGGGGCTAAATGTAGCGTCCTAAAATTGTGACACTTGCAATTTCGACTGCATTTGGGTCTTCACGATGGCGATGCAACACGGAACCTGAATGGAGACCCCGAAACTTGTTTACGACACCAAAAACTGCATTTCTCAGCACCCAGGCCTGATCCTCCTTGCACCCTGCTGTCCTGGGAGGTGGGACCATGGCGCTCAGTGCCCTGGTCCTTCAGGACTAGGGCGCCTAGCGCCCTGGTCCCCCAGGACCATGGCGCCCAGTGCCCTGGTCCCTGGCCCTATTTTGGGCCCGGTCTCTTATGGGGCTTCGGGTCTTTAAGTTTGCAAATTGGAAAATAATCTTCCTAGGTCGGCCTAAGGTTGGGAAAATCAGTCTATCAGCCCTAATTGACAAGTATATAAACTACATTTCCTCTCCCATTTTGGTGGATGAAAAAAAAGGTGGAAACGATATTCAAGCATTCAAGCATTCCTTCAAGCAATTGAGCATTCTAAGTCTCCATTCAAGGCTAAGTGTTGCATTCAAGACAAGGATTCAACCATTGAAGAGGAGATCGCATACAACATATAAAATACTACATACATTACACCTTCGCATGTAAGAATACAAACATTCTTACAACAAGGTATCAGTACTTGTTTACATTACAAACATTTACATTTACAACATTCTCATTTCTTGGTTAATTCCAAAACCGGGGTTTGACCTAAAGGCAAACCCCTCATCCCTAACCCCCCAATCGTCCTCTCTTTTCTGTGTGTAGGTTGCAGGTACGCGGCTGTAATTGAAGATCTGGAATCCGTGTGCAGAGACTAACAGATCCACCTTCGTTTCGTGGATTTTTCAGAGGACCGTGTGCACGCCGGGCGCCATCGTCCCGTCAACTTTCGCTCAAATTTGCAGAACAGCACCGTCTTGACATTTTACTGCTAAATCCAGGTCCGCAGCTTCATCCTATATTCCTATCTCTGTTTATAAGTGAATCTTTCTCACTTTTCATGCATTCCTAGCTTAATCTTTCTATCCACATTTCTTTACAAAAGAGGGTATCCTTGATGTCCTAACCCTTGAAACTCATTTAGAATCCAATCTTGCATTGTGTGGGATTGGATCTTGTGGGTTTCAACCCCTCTTTTGAATGTAAAGTCCTTCCTAAGTGAAAACCATCAACCCTAGTGACTCTCCCTTCTCTCTCCTTGGAGTTGGGGAGGGGAGAACGACTAGGGTTCGATTTTTCTGCTTTACACTTAGGTTATTAGGTGTGGTTAATATGAGGACACATGGCGGAATACATTAGCTACATGTGTAACTCTCCACCTCACATGGGTAGTTGAGTTACACACCCTCTTTTGGCTTGTTGTGCCACCTCTCATAACCACTATTTTGCCATTTCCTAAGTGGGTTATGGGGTAGTTGGGTTTCTCACCCTCTTTTGGCATTATGTGCCACCTCTTATAACTCCTTTTTTGTTTTCATGTAAGGAGGTTATGCCACATGTTTTGACATTTACCAAGTAGGTAAAAACCTCCCACCTTTTATGGGGTAGTAGGTAAAACCTCCCACTTTTTATGGAGGTGGGAGTTAATGCACCTCTTGGTTGTATATGCTATTATTTTTCTATATAATAAGCAATATACTCTTACCTTCACAAGTCAAGTGATAGCTTGGTGAGAGTCTTCTCTAAATTCTCTTCTTTATCTCTATTTTTCTCTCATATCAGATTTATCTTCATTCAGCTATTTTGATCTTCGATCATCCGTTGCTTGGAGTTACATGTGATCTATGACCGACATCAGATCCTGGCTCAATTCTTGTTTCTCACAGAATTTAACAATTATATATCAATTTTTGTTTCTTGGCCAACCTAGATCCAATGGTGAAGTCTATTTTGTCCCATGAGGTCATTTTTGAAAACTCCCCCCAAAACCCTCATTTAAATGCACATCCAAAGGAAACCCTTTTGACCCAATATTTTCCAAACCCCAAATCTGCAAACAACCCATCACAACAACAAACCTAAATCCCTTAGATCTGCAGTAAAATAACCTGCAAGTGTGTTCCATACCTTGTAATGTCCCAATCTTTTCATGCATGTCCATGTCTTCCACTTTGCACCTCTTCCACTCAAGCTAGGGTTACCATTCAAAATCAACCATGAAAGCTTTGATACCACTTGCTAGGAAATAATTCTTTAAACCCACATACAAATAATCCATTTCCTACATAACATATGAGAGAAAAGTATGCATACAAGCTTACAAAATCACCATAATACAAAGATCAAAATAGACAAGCCACAAGATAACACAAGATATATCCTAGGAAAACCCTCATGAGGGAAAAACCCACCCTCCAAAAGCATCCATACCCATCATATTAATCAACCATAAAGAAACAAGAGTTACAATGAATACCTTCAAACCATCAAGCCCTCCAATAGACTCCCATGTGTCCAAGCATGAATCCACACATCCCATGCCATGCTTCACAAATGCAATCCTCCAAAGGACTCAAGACAATGACAACCCAAAACTACCAGCTAACCTTAACCACTAAACATGTGTTTTCTTATATAGACAAAATATCACACATAAACAACTAGGGGTAAAGTAAAACCATGTGCTTCCTAGCCCCTTGACCCCACATTTAATATTGGGTACTAAGTTTTCTCTTTTTAAATATACTTCCCCAATATTAAATAAATACAATATAATAATCCCAATGTTACAATACAACTCATCAAGTGGCCACGAGAGTATTCCCAAGGAATCTCTACATGTTACACATCCATGTGCAACATTAAATGAATAACTATTACAATACATGTCCAAGGGAAACCACATAAAAATTAAATATTACAATTACAATGTTATTATGCAAGGTGTACAACACCTATTTTCCCAATAGGAATAGATTAGAATCTGCTAAGAATGTGATTTCTACACCATTCTACAAAAACTTGATAATATGATGATAAGTGGATGGGATTTCATGTATTGCATGGATCCATGCATGACCAAGGATGATGTTATATGGCAACTCAAGGTCAAGGACATGCATCATGGTTTCTTGTAGAACTTGACCAACTTGGATGGGAAGACATACTATGCCTTCAATTTCTCTTTTTGCTTCATCATATGCTTTGATGTTTGTCTTCTTTTGGACATCTATGTTATCATTTAATTATCCTAATTATTTTATGAGCTTGTATGTATACAAATTTAAATCAAACTTGCCATCTATAAGGACTCATTTGACCTTACATTTGTGCAAAAGTGTCTCTATATAAAGTGTTCTATTAAATGGTATAATTTTATAGACGATATGTCTTTTCAAATGAAGGCAAGGTGATATGAAGAAGATGAGTGTCCTATGAGGCCTTGGAATTGGTCAAGATTCATATTACTAGGAACTCATGACTCTTTATAATTTTAATCCAATATGTCCCTAGAAAGAGGTGATGATATGAGAAGCTCCAAGATAGAGATTTGTGTTGAAGTATTTCCAAGATGCTCAAGTAAATCATATTAGGTAGCTTGTTGAGAGGACGTGAGTGTCCCTTGGATGGTGAATTCACCATACCTAGTGGTGACACCACAATTAGGACCTTTAGTGGTGAAAGTGTTGACTTTTGGATTAACTTATTTGATATGACCAATAACTAAGTCATGAGAAGGGTGTAGCATGAACATTGTTTATTTGATTACCTTGGTTTGGACATTTATTATGCATCAGGTTTGATTTTGGTCATACTTAGGGGATGGGTCCTAATAGATACCTAATTTCTCATTAGGTGAGGAGGATGATTGACCTTCCACTATAAACTTGTTGTGATCAATAATTTCTTGGACATTTCTTTTTGAGTTGCATGCACTTTGAAATGGTATGACCGTTAACTTGATGGCATTTCCAATGTTCATTTTCTCTATACCATGATGATTTTGGTTTTCTTTTGTCAAAAGTTTGAGTGTATGCATATCTAATAATGTTTTCTTTGACAAGTTTTTCAGATACTATTTATATTGATTCACCTAAATGAGTATATTTACATCTTTGAGTTGTAAGGTGTCTTGATGATCCTTGTTGTATAGTAACAAGACATTTTCATTGGAAATTTTGAATGATGGGTTGGTCTATTTTGACATTATTGGTGCAATCTGAACAACTTTAGTATTAGTGACCCCATCACTTATAACATTTTTATTTTTAAGCCAATATTTTGACTTGCAATTAGTTTGATTTGTATTATGCTTGTCTATATTATAGATTTTAACTAGCCCCTTAGAAATAAAGAATTTCTCTATAGTGTCTCCCTTCTCAATAACCTCATCCAAATTTGTGACACAATGGACCTACAAATGAAAGGCCTATTTTGGGATAAAGTTAATGAAAATAATATTGGAAAGCTATATATCTATTATAACATATGGGAAGTGACTACGAAAACTTCTCCATATTTGGAGGAAGAAATAAAATCTTTGATCATTTTTTCGTTTAGCATTACATAGGTCAAGCATTGAAAGTTCATGTTCTATAGTCTAAGAGAAATGGTTTACAATTTTTTCAACTAATTGTGGAAAAGTGGCAATGGTTCCATGAGGTAGGTGCATAAACCACGTAAAATATTTTCCTTATAAATTCTTGGGAAATAGTCTCATAAGATATGTGTCATAATAAGCCACTTGATGGCATGCCATGTAATTTTCTTTAACATTATCACATGGATCTCCTTTTCCTTCATATTTTTCTAGTTTTGGCACTTCAAAATTTTGAGTTAAGGGGATCAATGTTATAAATTTTTCAAAGGGGTAGGGGCATAGTTCTTTGAATTTGCACATTTTATTTTGTTGTAAGGTCCATTATTGCATCCACTTAAGGTTTTCTTCCATCTTTCGCCACTCTTGGGTGAAGGGATTCCCAAGAGTTCAATTTGACATATGTGGTGGTCATTGTTCGTTATATTGTAATTGTTGGTAGCTACATGATTATTTTTAGGTAGGTGATTGTTGTTGATTCGTTTTGGTTTCTATGTATTGTTGTTATTGTTGGGGTAGATTGTTAGTTAGATGAGAGGAGGGTGAATCAGATAACCTCAATGACTATTACTCTAATTAGATTCAACCTCGGTAGAATTTACTTGATATGCAACTTATGACTGTAAATCATTCAAACTCATAAACAGATAAACATGAAACATTAAATCACATTTGACACCAGATTTAACGTGGAAACCCTAATAGGGAAAAACCATTGTGGGATTTCAGACCCACAAGAAAATATACTCTTCTAGAGTATGCTTGGTTAAAAGAAGATCTTGTTAAAGATTACATACACATTGCTAGATGTGACCCGGTTAAGGGATTTCCCTCAGATCTGTTAGAATCTTCACTTTATTAGAAGTGACCTTGTCAAAGGATTTCAAACACTCATTCAAAATGTTACCTTCCAAGAGGATTTACAAATAAGACTGTTAAGTCCACTCAGTTAAGAGATTTCATGTCACTTACAAACATAAATAACAGTAATAAAATATATCTGCAGCTTCACATCTAAAATGTTAAATCAAATTCTATGTGCTCAATATGCTCAAGATAATCTTGTCATAAGACTTATCTTTCTCCTAGATGGGCTTCTCAATCTGTTCTTCAACCAGATCTTCAATCTTCTATACTCGGTAATCACCTCTGTAGCATCATTGTGCTTCAGTTTTCCCACCTTCATTGTTCTTCACTACTCTTTATTTATAAGCAATTCCGGACCGTTTAGTCTCCTTAATCACATTTCCCATGATTAATCTTAACCATCAGATCTTCAAACTTGACTAGGTTCATTGTATCCTTCGATCTGAAAAATGTTTTATCTTGCCTTGAAACTTGAATACCTTTCTTGGTACTTGTACTTGGTTAGGACCATTCAATCTGTGTTGTAGATCTTACTCTTGAATTTTAATTGTTGTTGATCCTTAACAAACTTCTTGCACGACATTCCTATCTTCAATAAACCTCCATCTCATTGGCATCCTTCATTAAATAATGTATACACTTTATTTAATGCATTTTGTTACTGCTCGGTTGATACTTGGTTAATACTAAACTTTACTCAGTAGACATTCTCTTCTTGGTGACTTTTTCATTCATTAACTGACATTGGTAACCTTGGAGTTTACCGACTAGCTCCTTGCTCGGTAAAATAGAATAGTATCAAACCTTTACTCATTCTATTACATGAAATCTTTTCCCCTTCTTGTTTAGTCTTTGAATACATATATATAGGATATTAAAACAATCAAAACATCATAATCTCATCATTGTCAAACTCGGTAATAGTTGCCCATTGAATAACTTATTACTCCCCTTCATTTTCACATTCTTTCTATGTCACTTCCTGACATCTTTATACTCATCAAAACATACGTTTTAAGATATGGCAACATCATACTGAATCAGAAAATCAATTGCTTGAAATCAATGACAAAATAATAATATTAAGACAGTAATCATCCTTTATCAATTATATCATTCATCTCCAACAACCTTCTCAATATCATCAACCATCAAACTTATTGTAATGCCAACAATCTCACCCTTTGGCATTGATGGCAATACCAACTTGATTTATTCCAATTGCTTTAATCTTCTCCTGTTATCCTTGAGTTGTAAACTTCTCTCCCTGTTGTAACCTTTTCCTGTTTGATAATCTTCTCTCCCTTTGACAACAATGCCTAAAGGAAGACTGGTCCTTAATTACTCCCCCTGTGAAGTAATTTCCTTGCAGTTCAAACATATACAAATGTATCTCAGTTAGAGCAACTTGTCTTCATTCACTATATCCTGCACAACTTTAGACATCCTTCTAAAGTGTGTAAATCAACATCAACTTACAAATAGTATTCTTTGGAGTCATAGAATTGATGTTGCTATCGAACTCTGTCAGTGAGTGCTAGATAGGGGTAGGACCCCTAACTTACTTCTAAGATACTCAAAAGTGTCCCTTGGCAGTGGCTTTGTGAAGATGTCTGCAATTTGTTCTTTTGTGCTAACATATTCCAACACAACATTCTTTTCTTGAACTTCTTCTCTAAGATAATGATACTTTATAGAGATATGTTTTGTCTAAGAGTGCATTACCAGATTCTTTGAAATGTTAATAACACTTGTATTATCACAAAATATAGTTACTGGCTCGGTAACTGTCTCATTCATTCCTTCCAACAGTTGTTTGACCCATGCTATATTGGTACAATTCAATGTTGCAACGACATATTCAACTTCAGTTGTTGACTATGAAATGTATCCTTGTTTCTTGCTAAGCCAACTTACTAGTTTTTCTCCCAAAAAGAAAGCTCCACCACTTGTGCTTTTCCTGTCATCAATATTTCCTGCCCAATCAGCATCAGTATAGACTTTTAAGTCAAAATCATTCCTCTTTTCATATAGTAGACCATAATCTTCAGTGCCTCTCAAATATCTAAAAATTCTCTTGACTGTTGTCATATGAGTTTCTTTGGGATCTGCAGAGAATCTTGCAGCTATACCTACTGCATGTGCTATATCAGGTCTGCTGTGAACTACATATTGCAACTTTCCAATCATAGATCGGTAAAGTGTCTCATCAACAAATGCAGATTCATCATTCTTTGATAGTTTACAATTAGTAGTCATAGGAGTACTTACAGGTTTAGAATCCTCCATTCCAAATTTCTTCAAGATTTCCTTTATATACTTGGATTGAGTAATGAAAATCCCATTTTTCATTTGCAGTATTTGTAAACCTATAAAATACTTTATCTCACCGATTAATGACTCTAGACACATAAAATTAATATTTAATCAATTTAAGCCTATCAACATAATTAATTAACTTAATTGTGTTATCCTTATTCCTCTCAAAATCAATTAAATCTAATTTAATTAATCTTGTCACTATAGTCCAATAATTAATTTATCAAATAAATTAATTATTCCCCTATTCTTCTAAAGTCCTCTCAATAATTATTTCCTCTAAAACCCACTTAGTTAATTAATTCTAATTAATTAACCTAGTCATGTGATTCCTACAAATCACTTTTCCTAATCCCACTCAACCTAATTAATCCTCCTTGAATCTCTCATAATCATGCTTATCATTATTCTCTTATTTTTAATTCCCACTCATGTCACATCAAACTTTGAATCTCTCAAAGAAATTCAATTTTTTTTGAATCCCTCAATACATCTTTATTTTGGAATTTTTAATTCCTCAAGTTTGAAATTCAAATTTCTCCCCCTTTTTCCAAAGGAATTTAATATTCCTGTTTATTTTCCCAAGGCACCCTTGATCCATGCCTTCTATCCAAAATCAATCTTGACCTTTCATAATCAAATCAATCTTGGCCCTCCATTAGCCTCCTCCAATCTATAAATTCGGAGCATATTATCCTCACAAAAAGATCAACTTCTCATAACATCCTCATGTTGCTCTATTCTTCTCTCATCCTCTTCTAATCCTCTCTCAAATCCATCCAATTCATAATCCATCACTCAAATCCAACAATCCAATAATTCATCAATCTATCTTGTTGAGCATTTGGAGAGCATTCCACATCAAGCAATCAAAGGAGCACATCAAGTGGAGCATCATCAAGGGGCGCCTTCACTTCATCAAGCTCAATCCGAAGGAGAAGGTAAAATAGCAAGGTGAAATGGTCTCTTTATGTTTTTAGCATTTTCATGTTTATTTCACTATGTTTTGATCTCTTTCCTTTCTAATCCATTTTCCCCTCTTCATTTTGGCACGCCCGGTGGGACTCACGTCCCTGAATTTAACCTCTTTTTGCAAGTTTTTGTGAATTTTTGTTGCAAGTTCTGCTTCAGCGCGAAAGCTCGTACGAGTTTCTATCTAACATAGAATGACTCTGTTTCTTTTGTCATATGGACTCTGAGATTTGTCGTATAGGCGACTGAGAAAACTCGTACGAGTTTATGTATGTCTGTTCTGTTGATTATTTTCTTTATGCTTTTTGTCCTCTCTACTGAAACTCGTACGAATTTCTGTCTTACATAGTACGAGTTTCTATGTTCTGTCGTATGGTTATCTGGGATTTGTCATATGAGCCTGTAGAATAACTCGTACGAGTTTCTTTTTCTGTTTACTCATATAAAAAACATAGAGTTTTTTTAGCAGTTTTATATATGGAATATAACATTTAAGTATAAGTGACATTTTCCTCTTTTCTTTTCTCTTTCTTATACTTTAAGTTATATTCCATATATATTGTCAGGATGTTTGAGAGGGGTTTTAGACTTCTAGGAGTTATAATGCAAAATCTAGTTTTTGGAGGTTTTTCCAAATTTCAGACTTAGTCAAATTTCAGGGTTTTTTCAGGATCAGGAGTTTTTGGATGTTTTGATAGCCTAAGAAGTGTTTACAGATCTCATTTGTCAAAGGATTCATCAATCAAATGTACACTTGTCAAAGACTTCATTTTGAAACTACTAACCAAGTGGTTTTGTAGGTTGCCTTGGAGATTCAATTAAACTGTGTGTTTTTGAGTTTTAGGCACCTAGGCTTAATTAGGAGGTAAATGAATCATTGTCTTTTGTATTTGTGGAAAGTGTGAAAGTAGGAGAGTATGCTCTTGTCTATCTAAACAATCAGAAATCTAGACCTTTGGCACTTTTCTAGTTTATTTGTGTTCACCTTTAGCAGGCCTGCCCTCCCAACTTGCTCTTTGAGAAGGTAAGAGGGGAACGACCCAAGTGAGTACACCCGGACCTGGGGTTCCCAACTCACTATAATAAATAGGCAATTGACTATGAAAGGGTCAATGGTTGGGGCTATATGAGAGTTCACTCTCACATTGGGTGCTTAGTAGGATTCTAGAGATCTTAATCACGCTTGCGTGACTACTAAGTTCTTGGTGCTTCGTTGGGCTATAGGCCTCAATTGCGCTTGTGCAACTTTGAAGGGTAGCTCCTAATGGGAAGAATTAATAAACACCTTTTTCATAGTGGCCAAAAACCTTCTAGTCATTGGTGTAGGAGGTTGGACCTCCGAAGCCGCCCATATTTTTACGACCCTTAGTAGAGACACAAAGTTCGCCATGAGGAGTTTTCATGGAAATTGATGCTTGGCTGCCCCGAGAAGTGAGTTCCATGGAGGGGAGCCAGTGGGGTCAAGCATCTAAGTGTCCGCTTTGGGTAAGTGTATCTAGGAAACCAATTGGGATCCATTGACTATTGTCTTTTCTTGCCATAGGATATGTTGTGAAGGAGCATGAGTGTCTTTTGAGTCTAACTTATTTTGGCCATTGTGTTTTCTTTACTTGACATCTCTTGCCAAGTCCATCCCCCACAACCAATAAATCATCCCTCTTTCCAAATCCCATCTTGCCATCATCAAATATTTAATCCATTTCTTTCTATCCAAGAAATTCTCCAATCCCCAATCCACTTTCATCCATTCAAACAATCATCCTTCCTCAACTAATTTTCATTCTTCCTCTAATCCAATCAAATCTCCACAATTCCAATCCAAATCTAAATCCAAATCCAAATCCAATCAAGTCCTAATCCAAGGACTCATCCAATTCCAATCCAAATCCAAATTCCAATCCAAATCCAAATCAAATCCAAGTCCTAATCCAAGGACTCATCCAATTCCAATCCAAACCAAATCCAATCCAACTAATCTAATCCAATCAAATCCAAATCCAAGCAAGTCCTAATCCAAGGACTCATCCAATTCCAATCCAAATCAAATTCAATCTAATCAAACCAAGTCCTAATCCAAGGACCATTCCAATCCAATCAAGTCCTAATCCAAGGACCAATCCAATCAAATCAATCCAAATCAAAACCCAATCAAATCTAATCAAATATAATCCATCATCATTCCAAGCCAAGTCCTAATCCAAGTCCTAATCCATCATCATTCCAAACCAAGTCATAATATTCATCTTCATTTAACATCATCCTCTAATCCTTCACTCTCAACATGACTACCCATAATTTCAAAGCTTGGTATGAGAAGATGCTCATGGAAATTCATGAACTTTCCTACCAAGTTAATCTTATAATATTCCACTCTCCCATCATACCTTCATCCATCCCACCTCAACACATTACACCCAATCCCAATCTATACCATATTTCTTATCCTTCCTCTACCTTTGACAAGGGAAATCCATCTTATCCCCCATCCATATCTCCATCTTATTCCCCATCCATATCTCCATATTACCCCTCATCCACATACTCCTCTAATCAAATAAGTATACCTCCATCTCCCCCCTCATCTACATCCCAATCCCCATCCTTCTATAATGCATTCATCACCTCTACTCCCCATCCAAATCCTTTACTCCATAGTCCTCCAATCATTAATCTTAATTCCCCAATCCATTATCCTAATCCTCCATGCAATTCCAATCCCAATCCTAATCCTCCATCCAATCCTAATCCCCCATCCAATCCCAATTTTCCATCTAATCCCAATCCTCCAAAATCCATATTATCCACATCCTCCAAATCCATCATCCATAATCTTATCCAAGACATGCTAGCAAAGGAGACAAAGTCCTCACCTCAAAGCAAAGTGGCCAAGTCTCCTCAAGTACTCCATCCACCCCAATCACCTCCACCTCAAAACAAATCCCAATCCCCAACACTTCATGATACTCCCATTTCCACATCTACTCACATCAAAGCTTCCATACCTTCCTCCATCACACAATCCCCACAACTCCAAACATGCCAAAAGCTTGTTCCAAAGCATGCTAGCATAGAATACTCTCCATCTCATGATGCATCTCCCTCCACTCCATCTAATTATCCCATCCCCTCCACTTCCTCTCATAATCATATGACTCCTCTATCCAACCCTCTCCCTCCATCTCATGATCCAATCACCCCTCCCAATCCATCTCATGATACCCTCCCTAGTCAAGATCAAAGTATCTCTTCATCCCCATGTCACAATCCCAATCCATCTAAAGACCCTAATCTTCCTTCCACATCTCATCCCCCTCAAAATGGACTCGCATCTTGTTTCCAAAATAATAAGGGTCCTCAAGATAATGCTCAAGATGTTGGTACATCCTTTATTCCTCCTAAATCCAAATCTCCCTCATACAAATCAAAATCCCGTTATCCCTCATCTTCTGCATCTATTTTGGGACCCTATGTTCCAAAGTTAAACCCTTCATTCCTTCCATCCATTTTGGGCCCCTATGTTCCAATGCTCAATCCTTCATCTCTTCCATCCACCACTCCATCACCTCAAATAATCCTTAAGCAAGATCAACAAAGGCACACATCCTTGAATTCCTCCCAACACTCTTTTTCCACCATCCCATCCATAAAATCCATCAATCCTTCATCCTCATGCACCCATCCCATTGCTATTAGAAGCAATTTGGATGCCCAATCTAAAAAGCATAAAGCTCAAAATCCACAAAAATCAAAGGATCAACATGTCCCCTCAAAACGACATGCTCAAAAGAAAAATACGATCTGAAAGAAAGAAAAATCAAAAAGGCCACAAAGGCCCCAAAAGAAAAAATCAAAAACTATGTGGATTCCCAAAGAGATAATGCATCTAAAAGCAAAATCAAAATTGGCATCCAAACTTTCTAATCCAAAATCTCCATCCATTCATAAGTCGTTCAATCCTCCATCTAATGCTCCTCCATCTTTAAAATCCATTTTGGGTCCTTATATCCCAAAATCCACCATCCCAACTCCTTCTATTTTGGGTTCTCATTTCCCAAAATCTACATATAATCCAAAATCCTCTCCTCCACTACTCCACCACCCTTCAAGGTGTGTGCCAATGTTAATCTTCCATAAGTTCTTCAAAAACCCATCCATTATCCACCATCCACTTTTCACAATCCCATTCCATTAGTCCAATCCTTTCCAGATCCTTATATTCCATCCTCTATCCATTTCATCTCCCCAATTATTATTACCAACATCTATGAGCATACCTCTAGTTCAAAGAATACTAAGGGATACCATCTATGGAACTAGACTCTTGAGTCCTCCCTTCCTCTTTCACGCATCCACTATCTTCCATATTCACTCATCCTCATCCTTATCCATCCAAACTATTCCAAAAATTCAAAAATTCAAAAAAATAAAAAAATCAAGAAAAATACAAAAATCAAAATAGAAAAAAGTAAAGAAAAATCATTTCATCCAATGGTGAAAGCCACTTCTTGTGGTGCCTTGGGTAAGTACCATGATGAAAACTTGGCAAACAAGCGTCATGTGTAATCCCCTCATCCCCTTGCACTCTACACTTGGGGGCAAGCTTCATCCACATAATCCTCCCATCCATCAACATCATATCTAAGTCCATCATCCTTTCCTATCTTTGATCTTGACTATCATATCCATATCCTCCATCTCATATCCCTCATCCTATCAAAATGAATCCTCTATTCCTATCTTTCATCTTGATCATATAAGGGGCAAAATAAACAATCATGCATGCATGCTTTGGAGAATGCAAGCCTTAATCACCTTAATCCTCTACCATCCATATCCATTACACATTATCCTCCCACCTCATACATATTTATCCACCATCCTTGCATCTTGTATTCCACTACCTCTAGTGTGGGGCATTGCACTCCTTTGTAGCATAGTCCTTGGGTCTCCATCACCCTAACCTCCATCCTTTATTCCTTCATATCTTATCCATATCCATCCACTCAATCCACCTATCTCCTATCCAAACAATAACTCCCTCCTCTCATCCATCCCATCCTTTTACCAATCCTTGGTTCTCCCTTGTCATTGGTTCTATTCAATCAAATCCTATCCACCAATCCACCCCATCCAATCCAATTTCTAATCCAATCCTATCTCATCCAATCATATTCAATCAAATCCTATCCAATTTCTAATCAAATCCTATCTTATCCAATCATATTCTCCATCTCCTCCAATTCAATCATTAATCCCATCCTCAATCCAATCCTATTCAATCATCCATCCCCCTTGTCATCCTATCTAATCATTTATCCTTCTTCTAATCCTATCCAATCCATCAAACTGAGCTTTTCCCATCTACCTGAGCTCGCACTGACTTGTGCCTAATCAAAGCTCCCATCCATACTACGCTGATCAAATCCAAGTGGCAATCCTCTCATCTGCAGATCTTGCACATCCAACTTATCTTTTGTCATCCATCAATCAATCCATCACACTGCCCATCGGGATGCATCCTTCCCTAATCTGGTAGCTTATCCAAATCCATATACTACTCTCGGCAAGAGATATCAGTTGGTCATGTGCAGGTTATTTGCATGCTTAAGCTTTTCGCTTTGTTTTCATCTTGTGTCCCAGGACTATACTTGTTCAGGACTGCCTTGATCATCCTATATCTTGGTATGTCTTAGTTGGTGTATAATGGGGCATAGTTTTCATGGCATGGTGTGTTTGAAGGTCTTCCTTGTACAAACCGACAACCCTGCATTAGTGTTTATCAACACTTGCATGATTGTGTGTAAGGCATTCTAGTTTGACTGAGCGTCAGTCCACGCCTCGGATCTTCATATCATCCTAGTTCTTATAATTAGTGGTGTAGACTATCCATGGCAATATCAAATCTAGGTTTGCTCTCTATACTTGCTCAACAAGAAATCCAATCCATTTATCCTTTTTTTGTCTCATTTCATTCACAACACTCCAACTCATCTTACTTTCCTCTTTCATTATCTTCATCCTTTCATCACTTATTCTTCTAATTCCTTTCGAGAACACACCCGTGTTCTCCAAACTCACATGTCCTCTCGAGGGGGCATACCACTGCTTCCTCGTCATCCTTCCTCTTTATCATTCTTTCTCATCCCATGATTGGGGCATCATGCTACTAGTCCTTATCATCCTTCCTCATCTCATGACTGGGGCATTATGCTACTAGTCCATATCCTTTTCTTCATCTCATGACTAGGGCATTGTGCTACTAGTCCTTATCCTTTTCTTCCACTATGTTTTATTCTTCTTTGATATAACATCATTTCACTATGCTATATCAAAGAGGGGCAAAATGTAGACAACTAAAATTAATATTTAATCAATTTAAGCCTATCAACATAATTAATTAGCTTAACTGTGTTATCCTTATTCCTCTCAAAATCAATTAAATCTAATTTAATTAATCTTGTCACTATAGTCCAATAATTAATTTATCAAATAAATCAATTATTCCCCTATTATTCTAAAGTCCTCTCAATAATTATTTCCTCTAAAACCCACTCAGTTAATTATTTCTAATTAATTAACCTAGTCATGTGATTCCTACAAATCACTTTTCCTAATCCCACTCAACCTAATTAATCCTCCTTGAATCTCTCATAACCATGCTTATCATTATTCTCCATTTTTTAATTCTCACTCATGTCACATCAAACTTTGAATCTCTCAAAGAAATTCAAATTTCTTTGAATCCCTCAATGCATCTTTATTTTGGAATTTTTAATTCCTCAAGTTTGAAATTCAAATTTCTCCCCCCTTTTCCAAAGGAATTTAATATTCCTGTTTATTTTCCCAAGGCACCCTTGATCCATGCCTTCTATCCAAAATCAATCTTGACCCTTCATAATAGATTCAATCTTGGCCCTCCATTGGCCTCCTCCAATCTATAAATTTGGAGCATATTATCCTCACAAAAAGATCAACTTCTCATAGCATCCTCATGCTACTCTATTCTCCTCTCATCATCTTCTAATCCTCTCTCAAATCTATCCAATTCATAATCCATCACTCAAATCCAACAATCCAATAATCCATCAATCTATCTTGTTGAGCATTCCACATCAATCAATCAGAGGAGCACATCAAGTGGAGCATCATCAAGGGGAGCCTTCACTTCATCAAGCTCAATCCGAAGGAGAAGGTAAAATAGCAAGGTGAAATGGTCTCTTTATGTTTTTTAGCATTTTCATGTTTATTTCATTATGTTTTGATCACTTTCCCTTCTAATCCATTTTCCCCTCTTCAATGACATCTCAAAATCTTTGCACATTTCATTTCCAAAGTTCTTACATAAAGAATCATTTCCACAAAAAATAATATCATCAACAAATATGGCTGACATCAATATTCCATTCTCATCATTCTTCATATACATGTTGTTGTTCTCACTAGTCCTTATAAATCCAATCTTTAATAAGTAAGAGTGCAACCTTTCATACCATGCTCTAGGTGCTTGCTTTAGACCATATAAAGCTTTGTTCAACTTACATACCTGATCTTTATTCTTCTCTTCAATAAATCCTTCAGGTTGTTCAATATATACTTCTTCTTCTAGTATACCATTCAAAAATGTAGATTTAACATCCATTTGATATACCTTAAAATTTTTGTAAGCAGCATATGCCAACAATGTTCTTACACCTTCAAGTCTTGCTACAGGTGCAAAAGTCTCTCCATAGTCTATTCCTTCTTCTTGAGCATAGCCTTTGCAAACTAGCCTTCCTTTATTCCGAATGACCTCTCCTTTTTCATTTAGCTTATTCCTGAAAATCCACTTTGTACCGATTACATTTTTCTTTTTTGGTCTTGGGACCAGTGTCCATGTTTCATTTTTCTTAATTTGATCAATCTCTTCTATCATAGCATTTACCCAATCTTCATTGCTTAATGCCTCTTTTACTATCCTCGGTTCAAATTCAAATATCAGACATGTGTTGTGTCTCAGTTTGTTCCTTGTCATCACTGGAGCATCTTTATCTCCTATAATATGACTTGATGCATGATTTCTTCTGACATATTTTGCTAATATAGGCTCGGTAGGCTCTGGATGATCTTCTTCATCACTCGGTAACTAAGTAATTTCTTCATTGGCTTTCTCGGTAAAACTTGTCGGTTGTACATATACAAACTCTTCATAATCTTCTAGTTCTTTGGAGTTTCCTTCATCATTCCTTTATGCAAATTCATCAATTTTCACATTTGCACTTTCCACAATTTTGTTAGATGATTTGATCAGACATTTAAATGTTTTACTCCTAGAGGAATAACCAAGAAATGTTCCTTCCTCGCTTTTCTTATCAAATTTTCCATTTCTTTCATCTTTGTGAACATAACATCTACTTCCAAATATTTTAAAATAATTTACATTTGGTTTCTTGTCATACCAGATTTCATAAGGTGTCTTCATAGTTCCTTTCTTCAGTTGTACTCAGTTCAAGGTGTAAACTACAGTGCTTATTGCTTCTCTCCAAAATATTTGAGGTACTCTATTTTCTATCATCAAAGTTCTGGCACAATCTACAATTGATCTATTCCTTCTTTCAGCTATTCCATTTTGTTGTGGTGTCCTTGGTGCTGACACTTGTCTCTTTATACCATGACCATTGCAAAATAAGTTAAATTCATCAGAAATGAATTCTCCTCCTCTATCAGATCTTAGACATTTCAACTGTCTTCCTGTTTCTTTTTCAACTCTTGCCTTATACCATTTGAACATTAGAAAAGCTTTTGATTTCTCTTTTAGAAACATAACTAACATCATCCTTGAGTAATCATCCACAAATAATATGAAGTATTTATCACCATAGTAACTTTGAACTTTCATAGGACCACAAAGATCAGTGTGTACAAGATCTAAAATTCCTTTAGAAGTGTAAGACTTACTTGTAAAGCTTGATTTTGTCATCTTACCCATCTGGCATCCTCGACATATTGCATTCTCAGGTTTTTCCAAGCTCGGTAGACCTCTTACATGATGCTTCTTACTTATTTTGATCAGATTATCAAAATTTACATGACAAAACCTTTTATGCCATAACCAGGTATCTTCTATTTTTGCATACAGACAATTGTTCCTAGTTGAGTCAAGGTGAAATGTATTACCTCTTGTTTGAGTCCTGGTAGCAGTCAACTTTCAATGTTTGTCATGAACTTTGACAATTCCTTTCTGAAATTCTATTTGGTATCCTATATTATTTAGCTGTGCTACACTCAAAAAATTGTATTTCAGACCTTCAACCCAATATACATCATCACATTTAGCATTGTCAAGAAGTGTGACTGTACCTTTACCTTTCACAGGACATGGTGCATCATTACCAAAGCTTACATGACCTCCATCATAATCTTCTAATTTAACAAACTTATGTTTATCACCTGTCATGTGATGTGAGCATCCACTATCTATGATCCAAGAATCATTTTTATTTATGTGTGATATTAAGGCTTTTTCTTCATACCTTTCTTCATCTGATCCATCTTTGATAGCCACATATACCACTTCCTCTGTCTCGGTCTCATTAGATTTATCATCATTGGATTCCTCATCAGCTACTAGGCATGTCTTTCTTTCTCTCCTTCTGAAGTCTCGGTGTCTTCTGTATTGGTTGTCTTTCTGTCTATCATCTCAGTAATCTTTCTTCTCATCATCTTTGTCAGGACAGTTAGAAGCCATATGTCCAATTTTATCACAATTAAAAAATTTTAAAGGTAACTTCCCTTTATACTTACCTTTGCCTCTCGGTAACCTTCTGGCCAATAATGCTTCAAACTCTTTTTGCTTTCTGATTTCCTCATATAGTTTGTGTACTTCTTCCATGTTTTTGCAAAATCTCTCACTTGCTCCACTATGATTTCTTTCAGCATACTTAGACATTCTATCATTATAATCTTCAGATTCACTGAGATGAAAAGAACTGAATGCAGATTCAACTTTGTTTACCGAAGACCCACTGTTATCAAAATTACTTAACTCAAAAGTATGTAGCTTACCGATAGTAGCATCCAAGGAGACTGGCATGTTTGGTACAGACCTTAATTCATTAATTGCAGAGACTCTAATGGCATAAGCAAGTAGAAGTGTTCTCAACAACTTACTTGTTACGTCCTTTTCTTCAATAGTTCCTCCTGCTCCTTTGATTTGATTGACAGTTTCCTTTAACCTTGTACTGTATTGGATTATGTTCTCACCTTCATTCATTCTCATGGATTCAATTTGTCCTCTTAGACTATCTGCTTTTTCTCCTTGAACATGTTCATCTCCACCATACATAGATGTGAGCTTATTCCACATTGCTTTGGCATCATTACAACCTTCTAGATCATTAAACTCTGAGTCGGTCAAAGCTGATGTTATCTCTATCATTGTTTGAAAGTGTTCTTTCTTTTCCTTTATTTCTTCCATTGTCATAGGGTAGGTGCTAGGTGCAATGTAATCATTCTCCAGATAATATGTTGCATATTCTCCAATTCCTGATAAGTGCAGCTTCATCATTTTATGCCATGTGGTGAAACTTGACTTGTTTAGCTTTGGTGCATCCCTTTCATACATCTTCGGATCTTGCCTCAAGTACCATTAAACTTTTTCTTCTGAAGTCCAAGCTCTGATACCAATTGTTAGTTAGATGAGAGCGGGGGGGGGGTGAATCAGATAACCTCAATGACTATTACTCTAATCAGATTCAACTTCGGTAGAATTTACTTGATATGCAACTTATGACTGTAAATCATTCAAACTCATAAACAGATAAACATGAAACATTAAATCACATTTGACACCAGATTTAACGTGGAAACCCTAATAGGGAAAAACCACTATGGGATTTCAGACCCACAAGAAAATATACTCTTCTAGAGTATGCTCGGTTAAAAGCAAATCCTGTTAAAGATTACATACACATTGCTAGATGTGACCCGGTTAAGGGATTTCCCTCATTGCTAGATGTGACCCGGTTAAGGGATTTCCCTCAGATCTGTTAGAATCTTCACTTTGTTAGAAGTGACCTTGTCAAAGGATTTCAAATAATGATTCAGAATGTAACCTTCCAAAAGGATTTACAAATAAGACTGTTAAGTCCACTTGGTTAAGAGATTTCATGTCACTTACAAACATAAATAACAGTAATAAAATATATCTGCAACTTCACATCTAAAATGTTAAAGCAAATTCTATGTGCTCAATATGCTCAAGATAATCTTGTCATAAGACTTATCTTTCTCCTAGCTGGGCTTCTCAATCTGTTCTTCAATCAGATCTTCAATCTTCTGTACTCGGTAATCACCTCTGTAGCATCACTATGCTTCAGTTTGCCCACCTTCATTGTTCTTCAACTACTCTTTATTTATAAGCAATTCCTGACCGCTTAATCTCCTTAATCACATTTCCCATGATTAATCTTAACCATCAGATCTTCAAACTTGACTAGGTTCATTGTATCCTTCAATCTAAAAAATGTTTTATCTTGCCTTGAAACTTGTATACCTTTGTTGGTACTTGTGCTCGGTTAGGACCGTTCAATCTGTGCTATAGATCTTACTCTTGAATTTTAATTGCCATTGATCCTTAACAAACTTCTTGCACGACATTCCTATCTTCAATAAACCTCCAACTCATTAGCATCCTTCATTAAATAATGTATACACTTTATTTAATGCATTTTGTTACTGCTCGGTTGATACACGGTTAATACTGAACTTTACTCGGTAGACATTCTCTTCTTGGTGACTTTTTCATTCATTAACCGACATCGGTAACCTTGGAGTTTACCGACTAGCTCCTTGCTCGATAAAATATAATAGTATCAAACCTTTACTCATTCTATTACATGAAAACTTTTCCCCTTCTTGTTCAGTCTTTGAATACATATATATAGGATATTAAAACAATCAAAACATCATAATCTCATCACTGTCAAACTCGGTAATAGTTGCCCATTGAATAACTTATTACTCCCCTTCATTTTCACATTCTTTCTATGTCACTTACTGACATCTTTATACTCATCAAAACATAATTTTTAAGATATGGCAAGATCATACTGAATCAGAAAATCAATTGCTTGACATCAATGACAAAATAATAATATTAAGACAGTAATCATCCTTTATCAATTATATCATTCATCTCCAACAACCTTCTCAAAATCATCAACCATCAAACTTATTGTAATGCCAACAATCTCCCAACTTATTGTAATGCCAACATAGATGTCGCTTCTAAATGGGAGGTAGGGTATATTGTTGTTGTTGGCATGGCTATTGCTTATACATGAGAGGTAGGGTATACTGTTGTTGTTGATACATGGGGTTGCATATAATGTTGGTGTTGATGGTGTTGGAGAGGGGGTTGTGATGTGTTTAAGGGAGGTTGATATGTTCGAGTTTGAATTTATTGTAATTTCTATTGGATAGTTGGTTGTTGTGGGATGATTTGTTGTGTTTGGATGTCATGTGTATTATTGTTGTTGAGATTAGGTTTGTTGGTAGTTAGGTTGAGATGTAGGAAGTGGAAGATAATATATTATGGGTGTTGTGGTCAAGTATAAGAGAAAATTGTAGCCAAGTGGGTGGGTGATGGTTGAGGTAAAGACAAAGGTGGTAATGATTAGATTAAGGGTATCATGGAATGGAATGAGGTTTGGGTTTGTTGGATGTTTTGATTTGCTAAGTTGGGTTGAATCCTAAGAGTGAGGTTAGACAATGTGTTTTCTTTGGGAGGTGGAGTCCTAGTCCTATTAATAGGATTAGACAACATGAAAGTAGAAAAAAGTAGGAAACACCTCTTGTAGTGGGTAGTAAGAGTTAAGAGGGTTAGCGATGACTTGTTGTGAGTTTTCATGTGATTGGTTGAGAACTTTTATTGTCACTATGGGCTCTCACATGGTGAAGTTATTTGTTCTAGGTTAGTTGACATTAGAGACAACTATGATTACATTTTGAGGCATTTCATATTTGAGATTTTCAAAAGTTGATGTAACTACATTTTCCTTCTTAATAAGTTTTACTCAAGTTGGATTCGTCAAAGATAGGGGAGAGTGTAGTACCCTCTATAAGTTGGTCTAGAGAACTTGTTTTGTTCAAACCTATAAAACGATCTGAATAGGTTTGAGTAAGATTATCTTCCATAAACTTCACAAAACTAGGAGAGTATTCAAGTTGATCTAACATGTCTTGTTCATCAAGACTAAGATTATCTTGTAAACTCTTGATTTGATTGTACTAACCAATCATAAATGGATTTGTAGTGCATTGCACCATGTTTTTTTCCTTGCAACTTAGTTAAAAATTACATGAATCTAGTGAAACTAATTTTTTGGATTTTTTGGTTTTTCAACATTGTTGGGTTTTTGGTTTTGAAAGACTATACTAAGAACAAGACAAAAGATTAAAAAAACAAAGGCTCAAAAATGATATGGTCCTCATTGGGTTTTAAATGGCGAGGCTCTAAAATAACAATAACAGATACAAAGATCACACCAACAATCCTAAAACTAATCAAGTGGGAGTGCATCTTAGTGTATTCCCATAGTTGGTACTATCTACTTGTAAATAGATAACTAGGGATTACCACCAAATAAAAAAAGTTTAGAATCCCTTTCTAAAGGTTTCTTAAAGCTTTACCCTGGTTAATTCTATCTCATCACAATGAAGTATGTTCTAACCAGCTTCAAGGTATAATCCACATCCCTTGCTCCACACTAAAAGATGCTCAAAGGACTCAAGCTAAGTTATACAAGCTATCTAAGGGAGTACTTGAAACACCACAAAGATATATAAGGTCCAATCCACAAACACTAGTTGGTCTACAAGTGTGGGACTTAGGTGCAAGCGAATGTCCCTTCACCTTGTGTCTTGAATAACAAAGGGATTCAAAGATTAACTTGACAAGACATGACTAGACTAAGATACAACTTGTGTTCTCCCCTTTTAATATACCACATTTTAACGTGTTGTTGAGTTCATCCTCTAAGGTGATGGAATCCTTCTATAGATCTCCTAAAAATTAAAAAGTAGTTTATTATTCTCAATACTATGCAAGTTTGCAAGAGAAGAGCATTCATACACACCCTTTTATAATAAAAGATAGTAATGCAATGTTCCTTATAACCCCTCATAGCATTTTTTTGAAAAGACACAAAAAGAAAAATATCTATAAAATTTTCTTCTAGTAGTTATCCTATAAAAAATAATTCGTTAGGAGTAAATAATGTTTTGTTCTTTAGCTTTTGAAAGGATTGGTTTTCAAGTTTTGTTCTTTGATGATGAGAGGAAGTTGCACTCAATGATTAGTTAAAAATAGATAAATGAAGACTTCAAATTAAAAAAAGAAATGATAAATTTTTAAAATTACCTAAAATTGATATTATAAGTGAAACTTATGTTAGTTTGAAGTTACAAAGGAAATACTCATTTCAGACCATTATACTTGATTCTTGAGAGTTGATGTGAAAAAATGACCTACTCCACTATGTTCAGCTTGGAGCTAGCTTTGTAAATGCCTATAAGAAGCTAAAAAACCGATAAATATTGCAAAAAATTATAAGCATTTTTTTAATAGTAGGTTTTACTAAAAAATACATTAAGGGGGGCCTAGAGATTCTCGCTCTCGATTTGTTATCTCATCTTCGGACGACTGACTAATGGCAGGGTCGGGGCCAGATTCTATACGTAACATGCAACCCGAAGCGATGACAACCGGATATGAGACTGAAAAGGGAAATGATCGAAAAAAAGTAGCCGAATTATTCCATATCATTTCTAGGGCTTCGGAGGCACAGAGAATACTTGCAACCCATGGAACTAGAGTTTCCCGGGGTTGGGTGGATAGTTGGAGGATGAAGGTAGGGGTAGGTATGCGGTTGGAAGCTTGGATCCTTCCTTCGGTGGGCACCAAGCTTGTATCCGCCCTACTGCGACCCTTATAGTCGTGGGGGGTAGGAGATCAAAAATTACATTAAATGGGACCTAAAGCTTTAATTCCCTACAACTGGGCTCCTAGTCCTAAATATGACTAAGGGCTAAGTAAAAAACTACTAGATGTTGTTCAAATAGGGGTTTAAGTTTTCAAACCATGGTTTTCTCTTTGAAATAATGGTTTTGCCTTCCATATAATGCTTTCAACTCACAAACAGTGGTTTTGGGAATGCGAATAATGGTTTTGAGCATGCAAATAAAGGTTTTAGCCTCCAGGAAATGGTTTTGGGCTAAAAATTCATGGTTTTTTCTTAAAAGTAGTGATTTTGATCTTAAAAAGTGATTTTACACTTGAAAATGATTGTTTTGACACATTAAACATAATTAAGCAATTAAAACCTAGTTTTGCACTTGAAAATAATGGTTTTGAAAAGTTAAACATGGATTTGCTAATTTAAACATAGTTTTGTACTTGAAAATGATGGTTTTGACAAGTTAAATGCGATTAATACTTATAACTTTAATATTAATGACCCTATAACTTACAACATTTTTGTTTTTACGCCAAAAATTTAACTTGCCATTAATATGATTTGTCTTGTCTTTGTGTTTATTATATATTTTACCTGACCCTTGTTGCAGCAATAAGGACTTTCTCTATAGTGTCTCTCTTCTCAATAATCTCATCCAAACTTGTAACATAATAGACCTATAAATGAAGGACCATTTTTCCAAACTTGTAACATAATAGACCTATAAATGAAGGACCATTTTTGGGATAAAGTTTGCTAGTATAGCCTATGGGAAGTGACTACGGAAACTTCTCCATCTTTGGAGGAAGGACAAAAATCTTTGACCATTTTTTCATTAGCATTACATAGGTCAAGCATTGAAAGTTCATGTTATATAGTGTAAGAGAAATGGTTTACAAATTTTCCAACTAATTGTGGAAAAGTGGTAATGGATCCACGAGGTAGGTGCATAAACCACTTGAGAGCTTGTCCTCCTAAAGATATGTGTCATAATAAGCCACTTCATGACACGCCATGTAATATTCTTTAACATTTGACAGGCGGATCTCCTTTTCCGTTTTATTTGTCTAGTTTTTTTGGCACTTCAAAATTTTGACGAAGGGGATTCAATGCTATAGAGTTTTCAAAGGGAATTCTTTGAATTTGTATGTTTTCTTTCATTGTAAGGTCCTTGTTTGCATCCACTAAAGGGTGTTTTCCATCTTTTTCCACTATTGGGAAAAAGGGGTTCCTAGGAATTCGATTTGGCACATGTGGTGGTGACTATTCATTATATGATAGTTGTTGGTAGTGAGGTGATTGTTGATTATATGTTTGGGGTTGTATGTATTGTTGTTGAGGAGTAGGTAGATGATGTTGATATATGAGGTTGTATATACTATTATTGTTGATGGTGTTGGAGGAGTAGGTAGATGATGTTGATATATGGGGTTGTATATATTATTATTGTTGATGGTGTTGGAGAGTGGGTTGTGACGTGTTTAAGGGTGGTTGATATGTTGGAGGTTGAATATATTGTAGTAGGATGAATTGTTATGTTTAGGTGTTTTGTGTATTGTTGATGTTAGGATGAGGTTTGTTGGTAGTGGAAGATAAGATATTTTGTGTGTTGTGATCAAGTATAAGATAAAATTGTAGCTAATTGGGTATGTGATGGTTGAGGTAAAGACAAAGGTGGTAATGATTGGATTGAGGAATGAGTTGTGGGTTTGTTGGATGTTTTGATTAGTTAAGTTAGGTTGAATGCTAAGAGTGGGGTTAGACAACATGTTTTTATTTGTAAGAAAGGTGGAGTCAAATACCTATTAATAGGATTAGACAACGTGGAACTGCTTAAGAGGGTTAGTGATCACTTGTGATTTTTCATGTGATTGGTTGTGGATATTTAATGTCATGATGGGCTCTTGCATGGTAAAGTTATTTTTTCTATGTTGGTTGATATTAGAGACAATTATGATTACATATAGAGTCATTTCATATAAGAGATTTTCAAAAGTTGATGTAACTACAATTTCCTTCTTAATAAGCTTACTCGAGTTAGATTGGTCAAACCTTAGGGAGAGTGTAGTACCCTCTATAAGTAGCTCTAGGAAATGTGTTTTGTTCAAACCTATAAAGCGATATTTATACATTTTAGTAAGCTTGTCTTTCATAAAATTGACAAAACTAGGAGAGTATTCAAGTCAATCTACCATGTATTGTTCATCAAAAGTAGGATTATTGTGTAAACTCTTGATTTGACTATACTAACCAATCGTAAATGGATTTGTAGTACTTTGGTCCATGCTTTTTCCCTTGCAACCTAGTTAAAAATGACATGAACCTATTCACACTAATTTTTTTGGTGATTTACGATTTTTGGATTTTTGGGATTTTGTGGTTTTTTGGTTTTGAAAGCCTTTACTAAGAAATTAAAAAAAGATTATTATATGTGTGTGTGTGTGTGTGTGTGTGTGTGTGTGTGTGTGTGTGTGTGTGTACATGTGTATATATATATGTCTATATACATATGTATATACATATGTATAAATAAATATGTGTGTGTTTATACACACACACACACACACACACACACACACACACACACACACACACACACACACACATATATGTATATACATACATATATATATGTATATACATATATATATACATATACATATGTGTACACATACATATACATATATGTATACATATATATGTGTACACGTACATATACATATATGTATGTATGTGTACACATATATACATACATATATGTATATGTATGTGTACACATATGTATATGTATATATATATGTATATATATATATATATATATATATATATATATATATATATATATATATATATATATATATATATATATATATATATATATATACATACATATGTATGTATATATGTGTGTGTGTGTGTGTATACATGTACATGTATACCTACATACATACATACATACATATATAGACATATATGTTTATATGCAGACATATCCAGATCATATTTTCATATGCTATCCTCAATTGACATAGTATATGAATAATACATTGTATTGATTTTTAATTTAAGTTCAATTTAGTTTTATATATATATTTCTTTAGAATCATAAAATTGTATATATATTTATCTATTCTTAAATGTATATATATTCATATATACATTTATATATACATTAATATATGTATTTATATGTATTCTTACATAGCCTTCTCTTCTATTTTGATTTAAAACCTCTATTATGCCGGCATCTATAGAGGCATTGATTTGACCTTCCTTGTCTCGCGCGCTAGTTGTGATTAGTACGTAGTGAGCTCAATTAAACGTCGTCGGTATTAATTACCTTGATCTCGAATATCGTCCTTCATCATTTTCTTTGCATTGTGACCCTTCATCCCTCCCTCTCTGACACTCTTAAGCGATTAAATAGGTCCTTTTTCAAGATAGCAGAGCTGTCTTTTACGACGCTTTTCTAAGCACGATTACTAAAGTAGTGGCTTCTTATATCTTTTTATGTAGTGCAATTGGTCCTTCCAAGGTAATCTAGGTTGTTTGATGATCTGAGTGAGTTGGGGTCATTATGGACACATCATTGAGGCTAGTTGGGCTTAAGAGACAAATGGCATTTACAGGGGACATCAAAGAAGATAGATTGAAAGGTATTCTTGTCTTCCCTAATGTCCTGGTTATTCGGGCGGTTAAGAAAATATTAGGGGAATAGTATATCAAGAATGATGATCGAACTAGGGCCAACTCTGATATAGTTGTAATGTTTCTAGTGGTGGCCATGCACTTTGAGAAGGATAGGGAGGTGGTTATGAAATTATGCCGAAGTGTCTTCAAGAAGGAACTGTTGGACGGATCGGATAGGGTTGTCATCAATGTGGATGAGGATTTAACAGTCCCTAAGCCTAGAAACTATGATAGGTTCATATGGACTAGTGCCAAGATTTCCAATCTTGGAAATAGAAGATGAGGCTGCCTTTGCGGCCTACAACCCGATAAGGCAGGGAAATTTCTTCTTCCTCATGTGGCTTCTGCATGTTAAAAAATCGCCTTGTAATAGATGGCTTGCTAACTATCTCAAGGCGGAAGACATTGAAGTAGTCCCTGACGATGTAGAGATGCCCTCTGCCCTTGCCTCTAGACCAGGAGAATCCTCTGTTAGTTCAAGGTTGTCGGCAAGCAAGGCTCGGTTGAAAAGGAGTCGGGCTCTCCTGAGTCCTAGGACTTACTCTCTTTCTGTAGGGCAGTTTTTTGCTTTTCTTTTGGTTTACCCTTAACTATATCGTCTCTCTTGGCTCTAACAAGACACCTTTGATACCTAATGACTACTTTTTCTTTAAGTTTTATTGAAAGTAATATAGACATATGGATGTTTATGCTAATATTATATTTAGCTTAGTTGTGTTGTTAGTTTGTTTCTTTCGCCTCAAATTTAATTAATTGTCTTCTTTGATTTGGGTGCATTCTCAAAATTTTGCATATATATATATATATGGTTGATATAGTCGGCCTAACATTTGGGTTCAAGTTTGTGAATATATAGATTCATGCAGATATATTCAAATTTTGGTTTATTCACCCTCTCGGCCCTTGCTTTGGCGTGATCCCCTGCATGCATGTCTTTGCTCTTAATTAGAGTTCTCTTTCTTTTATGTTTTGTATATATATTTGTCTTTATCCTCGCGTCCTTGTAGGTAGATGTAGGTTGGGATTCTCGCTTCCTTCATCAATTTTCCATGGCTAGGTCTCCTAAATTTGTCTAAGGTTGTCACGGCCCTAGACTGGGTTATGTTATGGTTACTTAGATTTGGCAGCTAAATCTTGCTTTGAGTCTTTCTTACCTTGATTTCTCTTCGACGCATCAGTACGTTTTATCAGGCAGGTTTGAGAGTATATTGATCTATCTTGTTTTGAAATATTCGGGTATGTCTTCATAGTGGAAATCTATGAAAATGTTGGTACTAAGACAAAATAGGGGAATTTATCAATTTTGGGTTATAGTTGCTCGTAATTATTAATTGGAACTAGCCTAACAGTGTGCAGGAAGAATGTGGTTTTTGTTTTGGCAATCTGACTTTGCAAGATTCATGTGGAGATCTTCGTCATGTTTTACTCAGAACAACACCTTCTCAATATGAGCAGAATATGACTCCATTGCAATCAAATTATGCATCCATCAGTGATGGAATGAGTATGGTGTACTCGACAAGAATTATCAATTGTAATTTTCTGAAATTGCATCTGGCCATTTATTGTATTACCTGATTATTTCTAGGAATTGTTTTTCCTTGGACAAGACCGGAGGTTTTCTTCGCCCGATTCTTTCCTATCAGTGCCCACACAGAATTGGTTGTAAACTTTCATGTATTTTCATTTTATTAATACAATTATTTGGCCACGGCCTATTATCCATTAAAAAAAAAAGATTATTACAAAATCTAAGGCTCAAAAAGGATAAGGTCCTTGTTGGGTCTTAAATGGTGAGGTTCTAATCTAACAATAATAGATACAAATAACACACCAACAATCCTAAAACTAATCAAGCAGGAGTGACTCTTAGTGTGTTCCCACAATTGGTAATTTCTACCCATAAATGGATAGCTAGGGATTACCGCCTGAAAGAAAAGTATAGGATCCCTTGCTAAAGGTTGCTGAAAGCTTTACCGTGGTTAATTTTATCTCACAAGGAAGTATGTTGCGACTAACTTCAAGGTATGCTCTGCATCCCTTGCACCACACTAAAAGACAATCAAAGGATTCAAGATAAATTGTGGAGTCCTCAAAACACCACAAAGATATCTAAGGCTCAATCCATGATCACTAGTTGGTCTACAAGTGTGCAAGAGAAGAGTATTTGTACACAACCTTTTAGAATAAAAGATAGTTGTTATTTGATTAACCAAATTGAAATGTAATGTTCATTATAATCCCTCATAGCAATGTTTTGAAAAGACACATAAAAAGAAAAATATCCATAAAATTTTCTTGTAGTAGTTATCTTATAAAGAACAATTTGTTAGAAGTTTAATGTTTTGTTCTCTGGCTTTCAAAAGGATTGGTTTTCAAGTTTTGTTCTTTGATGACCAGAGGAAGTTGCACTCAATGATTGGTTAAAGATAGATATAAGAAGAGATCAAATAAATAAATAAAATGATAAATTATAAAAATTACTAAAAAGTGATATTGGAAGCGAAACTTATGTCAGTTTGAAGTTTACAAAGGAAATACTCATTTCAGATGATTATACTTGTTTCTTGAGAATTAATGTGGAAAAATGACCCACTCCACTATGTTCGGCTTAAAGCTAGCTGTATAATGCCTACGAAGTTGAAAAATAGATAAGTATTGCAAAAAACTACAAGTAGATTTTACCAAAAAACACATTAAGTGGAGGGCCTCGAGTTCAAAAATTACATTAAGGGGGATCTACATGTTTAACTCTCTACAACTTGGCTCGTATTCGTCAATATGACTAGGGGCTAAGTAAAAAAATACTAGATGGTGTTTAAATAGGGGTTTAAGTTTTCAAACCATTGTTTTCTCTTCCAAACAATGGTTTTGCCTTCCAAATAGTTGTTTCAACTCACAAATAGCGGCTTTAAGAATGTGAATAATGGTTTTGCGCATGCAAACAATGGTTTTAGCTTCCAAGAAATGGTTTTTAGCTAAAAATTCATGGTTTTACCTTAAATATAGTGGTATTGACCTTAAAAAGAGGTTTTACACTTGAAAATAATGGTTTTGACATGTTAAACGTGATTTAGAAATTAAAACATGGTTTTGCACTTAAAAATAACGGTTTTGACAAGTTAAACATGGATTTGGTAATTTAAACATGGGTTTGCACTTGAAAATGATGGTTTTGACAAGTAAATGTGATTAATGCTTTTTTCATAAAAAGACACATAAATTTAAGAGCAAAAAAAGGCTATTTTAAACAATAAAATAAAAACCTTATACAAAAAATTGGATGATTCTTAAGTAGTAAATAGGTGACTTTAAATAGCAATAGAGTAAATTTTACCTATTTTAGCATGGCATTCACCTTGCATATGGTGGTTCTCACAAGATATCCAAGATTTTACCCTTTAAAAGATTGTTTTTGATAGGTCTACATGTGAATTGACAATAAACAATGCTTCATTTTTTATTGAAAAACATAATAGATTGCAAGTTTTACAATAAGCAGAGCATTTTTATTGAAAAATGTAGGTTTTAATAGTAATAAACCATGGTTTGCCAAAATAACGGAGATTTAATTATATGATCACACAACTTTAGCAATTTTAATAGTGATATTGACATTTTAATGTGCACTTTTAGCAAAGGACTTCTTAAATTCAAATAGATTGATTTTAATAGCAAGTATGTGTTGACTTGCAAACCATATATTTTACTATGAAACTATGGATTTGATCTTTAAAACTTTTTAAAAAATAATAAAAAAAAATCTAACAACAATTACAAAATTGTTAGATCTTGATCAAAACTTATAAATGAAAGAAACAAAATTCAAGCACAATTCAAACATGACATTAGAAATCATAAAGCACAATCATCAATCGAAACATGTTTTCTTATAAATAATTATGTACCCTGTGAAAGAATCATGCTCACATACAACAAAGTTAGTCAAAAAAAAAAAAATTGTTCATATCAGAGTCACAAAATGTAAACAATGAAATTCATAAACTAAAGATTACAAAGACTTGAAACTAACAAAAGATATTCAAAACAAATCCTAATCTACAAACTCCATTGCAAACCTTAAAAGGGAAGATATGATTGATGTATTCCAATAATGAATATGGTTTTATTTATAGACTTTTGAGTGAGATGAAGATGAAGATGAGAATGATGACATAAGTTAATTGGAAAGTCAATAGAGTCAAAAAAAACTACAAACTAGAAATTCTCTCTTTTGAGGCCAATATAGTATAGTATTTAATTATTTATTTAAGTGATGGATAGTTGTGCAGTTTCCATCGCAGATCATGAATTAAGGAAAAAGGAAGAAGTTTCTAAATTAAGGAGGAATTAACTTGATGGATGAAAATTGTGTTTTTAAATAGAAACCAAGTTAACTAATTAGTCGTGGCTGAGTTAACTAAAATGATGAAAACAGAAATTTTAAGTGGATAATTAATTCACATTTAATTAAATGATAAATATTATTAATTAAATGAATAAAGTATAAACTAATTAAATTATGAAAATTATTATTAATTAATAATGTAATGTAATATGGATAATTTGTGGTAAATGGGTAAATTGTGATGATTAATAAATGATAAGTGGTAATGATGATGAATTAAGGGTCAACTATTAGGGGAATAATTCAGTGAAAATTTTAGTGTCCATAAACCTCTTGTCATTTCAGACCTTAGATCCCATCTAAAACAAAACACTTTATTATGTTGTTGCATCACTCCCATGTTTTAGGTTAGCATGAAAACATAGTCATGTATCGCCATTTGCTCACACTTTAACTTACAAATTGCTAGGAATTGTGAAAAACATGTATTGAAATTGTTGCAATTATTAATCATTTGAACTACATGTGTGTGGGAAGATTGGAATATATTGGGTTGATGTGGAGGAGACAGTTGCAATCTTTTTAGACTAGAGGTGTGATTTCTATCTTGATGGGGCTCGAGAATACATGGGGCAACAAGCTACGTTAGAGCAAGAAATATTGACCTCAAAGTGATTTTGAATATCTTGGATAGTAAATTGCACTTTAAAGGCCATGAATTCATGAGAAAACCTTATTACAAGATTCTTCATTTTTAGATTCTTCTTAATTTTCCTAGAGTCCTTTATCGGGTTGGTATTGATGACATATGCCTTACCATGACATTATCTACCCATGAGTTAAAAGGGCTTTTGCTCATTTGATGACCAATGGATAAGTCTACTACGCATACAATAGATATGAATAATATTATGGAGTCCATATATTAATAAATATAAAATATAATATATAACTAAATTTTATGTAGTTAATGTTGCAAAAAAATTCTTTTTAATGACACGAGTTGCCTATATTATGAGCAAATGATACAACTTGAGATTAAAGGGATAAGCGGATGATTTGCATATGGAGATAATAAGGAGCCTGAGGAAATAATGAGCTTGGAATCACTAGAGCAGTTTTACAACAATATTATACGTTTGCAAAGATTCCTTCCACCCAATATTTGTATCATGACACCAAGATTGAGATGATAAAGCTTTCAACAATACATAAAATCCATACCTACTAGTGAATGATCCTCAATAGTACTCCTCTCCCATGTCCTTTTGAATTAGATGTTGAAGTCTATATGCTCTATAATAGCTCTTTTATTGTAGCAAGATTATCAATAAAAATAAAGCCTCTACCCTTTTTATGAATTTGTTGTACAATAATGTAGCAATACCCAATTGATCCCAATCTAAAAGTAATGCATGTTAAAATGTTGCCCTTGAGAGATAATGCCAATAATCTAAGATCCATATCGAACGTTACAACACGATGTATCGCACAAATATTTGCTACATCTTGAATGTGGTCAACAAGTGATACAATCATCTCAATAGAAAATAGGGAGTCCTTTAAGAGATGATTTGGAAATATTTCCCACATTTACAAACATATACCACTGATTTGGGTATGATCAAGTTAGATTAAGTTAATCATTTATATGCATAAACATGTTATTTACACGCTATTCATTACATTTCAGACAAATAGATCAAGATGAGTCAAAACATAAAACATATATACTTTTCACCCTTACACATAGCTTGTTACCTTATTATAACTCAACTCACAAAAATGGTAAACTTACATAACATCTTTGAATTTTGAAATTAACATTTCTACTAATTAATTGGAGATTTGAATTCACTCTAACATTTTTAATAAACCTTTAAGAGTTTTAAAATTAACATATCTATTAATTAATTGCAAAATTTTGATTCAGCATAACATTCATTTTTTATAAACCCTCAGAAATTCAAAATTAACATATCCATTAATTAATTGAAGATTTGGATTCATTATAACATTTTTAATAAAAATTCCTTCGACCAGATCATTCTCTATAAACAGCCACACTTATTTGATAAGTGGATTTTGGGAGGAAAAACATGTGAAATTAGTCTATCTGTCCCTACTTCATGGACCTACTAACTGCTCATGCAAGTCGTTTACCCAATACTCATGATTGAAAGGTATTTGGCAACCAGTTCAGTTGCATATCTCAACGAAACTAACAAATTTGAGGAATCTTGCCTAACTCCAAAATCACGAGCTGGATAGATGGAGACAAGACTTTGACTGACCGTTTTTTAATTTTAATTTAATTTTCAAAATGATAGCAACATACCATCGAAAAATGGCAATATTCCTACCTACATGAATGAAATATGTTGAAATTATTGATATGTTGTTTTGTAATTCACCTACCAAGGCTATGCACAAACTCTATGTAGAATTACAAATTTATGCAGTTCAGTTGGTTTTGTTATATATTTTGTTCATTTATTTAGATTTTTAGTAAGCTTTTCATTTGGGCTGTCATTGAGCTGAAAATGAGTTTTAATGGGGATTTGGAGACTCATGAAGATGTAAAGAGACCATTGATTAATAAACTAAATAGTTGGTATAGCAATTCCAGGATTATCATTGAGAAAGGTGGCAACAGCAGTCAAGTTCCAGGGGTTACTTCCAAAGGAAGTTCTACTAGTGCTGTACTATGTACACTTATTGTAGCTTTGGGTCCTCTGCAATTTGGGTTCGCAGTAAGTTTTATTCTCTTTGATGTAACCAGTCATTTTGAGGAGAGTGTATTCATCTGCTCTCTTTCATTTGTACAATTACTTGTTTTATTTTTCTTCTTGATGTTTTCAAGCTGTTAATTATAACAGCCACAGGGAAATGTGCACAATGAGGGTTAGAACATTTGTTTTCTGGGTTGGTTTAGAATCTTAGATGCCAAGCAGCATTTCATTTTATCCTTATGTATTGGTCAATTGTAATCCTCATGAATGCATTATCAGGCTTAAAACCCATTTCCATTGGAAATTTATCGACACAATCAAGTCAAAGGCACATGCTAGGTTTTTTTTTCATTCTGCTAAAATTTGCTTGCAACTTGAGCTCAATGTTGTCTGAGAGTGGAATATAAAGCAAATGTTAGAAGCTTAATTCCTCCCAATTTTCCTGTATAGGGGGTTTTATCCAGTGAGGCCGTTACCTTAGAAGCTAAGTAAGAGCCTACTAGGGATTTCCCTCTGGGACTCACACCAGGTAGCTCCATTAAGCTTAGAAGCTACGAACAAGGAGTTTCTGTTCTGTCAAAAAAATTCTCACTCAGCCTTGACTTGTCCATGTGTGGTATGGTATTACTTAAAGGCCACTAAGTGGACTCTTCTATTCTTCACGTTATGAGAGAGGAGTACATGAATTAGTTATTAATTGATTTAGGTACAGTGCTTTAATGGTAGTAAAGCTAGTTTCAACTTTTGCTTCTCTTCCTGACTCCTTACTAAGAGCTCAAACTAATAAAAAATCAGTCTTAATTGGATATTTTGTCATTGTTTTATTTCTTCACTTTTTCTCTCTAAAAATTTAAGATAGCTTCAAGAATCAAAATCAGTTTTTCTTCATCACCAAGTGGGGCAGTTTTAACGAAGGTATAATTTGACTTTTTAAAGCTCTCTTTCTTGCAGTGGTTGTAAATTTTACTAAACAATGTGCTGCCCATATTATTTGTCCATTCCTACATCTTTCCATTCTTTTTGTTGTTATAACTCTAGACGCTCCCTCAATAATGCCTTGTAACACTACATCTTTACCCTATAATTTGAACCTTAATTCCATCCTTTGATAATTTTGTGTAAACTATCCCAAAGAGTGTAGCCATTGCACTCCTAAAACCACATCAGTTTTCCTATACCCATCAAATAGAACTCATCTTGCATCTTGTGTCTACCAAGGGTAACCTCCAATTGTTGAATTTCCTACTGCTTGGAAAGGTAAAACCGTCTACCACTATAACATTGAATCCACTGAAATCTTCTATTTGTAAACCTCTTGTAGCAACTAATCTTTCAACGATGAAATTTTGTGTCACTTCACCATCAATTAGGACCCCTGGTACTTGGAAAGGATGATATATAGGAGCACCTGACAAGGTTGCAAGTGTGCACTTTGAACATTCAATTTCTTCTTTAGTTCAACATTTAACTACTTTGGGTTCTGATTCTTCCTGCTCATCCGACATTCCTTCTATGTAATCTACTTGACCTTTTCCCAAACAACAGTGTCCAAGTTGCCACGGCTTTCTACAAGAAAACCACAGTTTGCTTCTGCATAGCTCATTTTTGGTCACTTGATTAAAATTACTCTTGATGGTAATGCTTTTTGAGAAAAACCCTTTTGAAAAGTCTCTAGATTCAGCCCTATAAGAGGATTTTCCCGAAAGAATTTTTATTCTTGGCAACGGAATTCTCTAAATTCAAAGCTCTTTTGATATTTTCTTGAAGGGTTAAAGGATCAAATGCTTTAATTAAACTCCTAAGAGTTCAATTAGTGTGATGATAAAAAAATGGTTAATCTTCTTTCTGAAACATGGAGCACCATTACTAATAATCTTTGGAATTCTTCTACATAATTCTCCACCATCCCTTCTTGCTTTAATTGTGCCAATTCTCTAAAATGAACTTTTGGATCCTTTCTATTGGATCTCTCACTTAACCTTTTGCAGGATTCATCATTTGTGTTTATTAGCTTGTGACCTTGGGTAACCAACCCATGGTACCACCATTCATGAGCTGATCCTTCCAATGTAAGGTTGTGTTGATGTGTTTTTTATGCACATGCGAACACAGAATAAAATACCTAAAGGTACCTTATCCTCTCTTGAGCAAAGTTTCTCGATTGCTGAAGATCTCGCTGAAGGATCAGTCGAGGCAACTCCAAGGTTCTTGTTTGTAGGTTCTCTACTCGTGGATAAGCTCTCTGTGGTATGATGTGATTTTGCTGGAATCACAAGGGGACTTACACTTGACGACCTAAACGTCTGATTTGCTTTGAATATTATTGGAACACAGGATTTCACTAGCCTAGATTTTGAAAAAAAAGAAAAAGGATGAGGGCGAGGAAAGGATCTAATTCCGACACTAAGAATGTAGGAGCAATGAATAACCTTTGGTGAAATTCTAACTAAGTCTTGTTTTGACATCCCAGGACCATCTCCACAAAGTTAGTGCGATCTTCAGAAGAAAGCTTTCTGATGTTCAGATCATCGCTATAAGCATAGACACCATCAGGTTGATGCATATCAGTGAAGAAGCGACAATTGAAGTTAAGCTTAAGCTGAATGATTCCAGTTGACTACACAAGGCAAGTCTGCAATCAACAAACTGCTAGTAGTATGGATATACAAATTTCACCATCAATCAAACACATTTCTTCCACTCATCTAATAACATGAATTCAAATCTGAGAAGTATAAAGACCATGCAAATTGTTGAATTGACCCATAAATTTCACCATTTCTTCAATGAAGTTTTACAAGTCTTTTACAACAACATCTTGGCAACAATCTTTGCCTTCTCTTGCTATTCTACTCTAATTGCTATTCTATCAACTGACTATTCACTATTAGCTAACTATTCACCTACTATCAACTATTGACTAACTATTATTAGCCTTTACAAAATGAGGAGCCAGGGCTTATATAGCGCCCTTAATACAATTTGATGGCTCAGATCAACTTGAGATCAATGGCCGAGATTTTACAATGAAAACCCTAATTAGGGTTTGTTACAACAAACTCAATTTTGGCCAATGAAATAATTGCATTATTTGGACACATGTCTTCTCTGGAATATTCGACCAATGGATAGCCGGGGTAGGTACATTGAAGTTTGTGTCATCTTTGATGAGTTAGGTACATTGAATCTGGACACGTTGAGGTGGACCAACTCAACTGGAGGAGTGATGACTGGGATGCCACACCTTGTCTGACACTTGGTTGATGCTCAATTTGGTGATGCTGAGAAGCTAACTTTAGTTAACTCTTCTAAAACTGTCTGTTTCTCCAACGGACCCTTGCTCTGACCTCCTTTGTCTTTGATGTGCAGGATGGATGGTGTACCTTTCCTTCGAATGCAGGACTGGAAGAGGTCGTCCCTGATGATGCTGGACCGGAGAAGGCCGTCCTTGTTGATGCTGGATTGGAGAAGGTCGTCCTTGTTGATGCTGGACTGGAGAAGGTCGTCCTTGTCTTGGCTTGATCTTCTTTCATCTACAAAACAAATCAAAAGATGATTAAGGACACATAATAAATTCATTTCAACATAGTATTTCACACCTTAAATCATCAACAAAAGATATTAAAATGAAGTTAGTTCAAGACTCTTTCCAGGGATACGCCCTATAAGAATTTCGCCCTGGACCCTCTGGAAGGGTCAGGAGCGAATTTTGCATTCCTGGCTCATTTAGACCTCCTTTCAACGCTACCTCACAATTAGCTCCTCGCCTGGCCCCAACAAGGTGAAAAATAGCAATTTCAAAGGATTTCGCCCTAGACCCTTTGGAAGGGTCAGGAGCGATTTTCTTGATTAGGCCTCAATTACCCCATTTTTTCACTCCAAAATCCTTCGGAAGGTGAGCATATGCTTGTTTTAGTCCAACAAAGTCTAGGGATCCATCCTTTTAGCTTCTCACATGGGCAAATTAGGTGATAATGAGAATTTCACTCTGGACCCTTTGGAAGGGTCAGGAGCGAAATTCCTTCTTTAGGCTTTATCTTACACTTCCTTTACTTCAATTCACCCTACAAGGCAAGAATATCTCACCCCAGCCTCAACCATGCCATAGGTATCAACATTTTAGCTTCACTCAAGGGAAAAATGGTTGATTTGGAGAATTTCGCCCTGGCCCCTTTGGAAGGGTCAGGAGCGAAATTCTCATTTGGCTTCAAAATTTGCATTCTTGGCAACCAAAATTCACTCTAAGGCAATCCAAATGACCTCTCTCACCCTTGTCCAGGTTTGACTTTGCTCAAATTTTGGAAGAAAAGACGGTTTTTAGGATTTTCGCTCTGGACCCTTTGGAAGGGTCAGGAGCGAATTTCTTGGTTTGGGCTAATTTCCATCATTTTCAACACCAATTAACTTCAAAAGGCAAGAACATGTCTCCTCGCACCCATCCAAGCCATGAAAACCTAACGTTTGACTAGACTTGCAAGGAAAATAGGTGGTTTCAAGATTTTCGCTCTGGACCCTTTGGAAGGGTCAGGAGCGAAAATCACTTTTTGGCTCAATTCCTTCAAGTTTGATAATAATTGGCAATTTGGAGTCATTCCTAAGGCCTTCTTTAATCATGATCCACACTAGATTTGGCATGAAACTAAGGGAAAAGATAGGTTTTGCACAATTTCGCCCTAGACCCTCTAGAAGGGTCAGGAGCGAATTTCCCTTTCTAGCCCAAAATCATAATTTTTTGAGACAACAATCAATTTGAGGACAATCTCAAGGGCATCCCTCACCTTGGTCTAGGCATGGCTTGGTACAAATTTTGGAGAAAATGATGGGTTTTAGGATTTTCGCTCTGGACCCTTTGGAAGGGTCAGGAGCAAAAATCTTGTTTTAGGCTTATTCCTCCATCATATCAACTTGAATTCACCTCAAAAGGATAGAAAACACTTCTCCTCTCATGTCCAACCCAAGTTTGACTTGATTTTGCAAGGAGAAAAGGTGATTTTAAGATTTTTCACTCTGGACCCTTTGGAAGGGTCAAGAGCGAAAATCATGATTTGACCTTGATTCTTGCTTTTTTCAACTCTAATTTTCTTTGGGAGGCAAACATAGGCTACTCTCCTTTCATCTCCATCTTGGTCTTGACTTTAGCAAAGGGGAAAATGAGTGTTTTCAAGAATTTCGCTCTGGACCCTTTGGAAGGGTCAGGAGCGAAATTTCTATTCTAGGCTCAATTCACCTTCAAACTGACTTTGTCTTAGACTCGATCCTAGATCGATTTCCTTCCATATCCTTGCAAACTTGCTCGACCACTCTTTGACTTAAGCGAGATCTTGTGTCTTTGGTGAATTTTCGCTCTGGAACCTTTGGAAGGGTCAAGAGTGAAAATTGAAATTCGCTCTAGACCCTTTGGAAGGGTCAAGAGCAAATTTTGACATTTTAGCCTCTTCGTCAGGATTATTTTATGGAATATAACATTTAAGTATAAGTGCTTTCTTATACTTTAAGTTATATTCCATATATACTTCCAGGATGTTTGAGAGTGGTTTCGGACCTCCAGGAGTTATGTTGCAAAATCTAGTTTTTGGAGGATTCTTCAATTTTCCAGACTTAGCCAAATTTTAGGGCATTTGAAGATCAAGATGACATTCCAGACTTCATCACTCACCGACTTGACCTAGCTTAAGCAGAGCCTGCTATCCAACGATCCCCTCGACAGCACTCATCCTACAAAGGCTAACAGACAAAACCCTAAAAGACCTAGAAAACAAACCCTAGAAAGCAAAAAGCAAGGGTCCCCATTTGCAATGGGGCGATGTGTGATTACGTCACAACAGGTTGCAAATTTGATGGCATCTTCCTTGATCATTGGTTTCAATGATAGATATGTATCTAATTTCTACCCATACACAAGCAATACTCTTATTAGACCCATCAAATGTAGATAATGTTAACTTACCCAAAAGCTTCATTATCGATCCATTTCTTCCTCTTGTCATATTTATGTAATTTGTGAGATACATTCCTTCTTCAATTTCTCTACAGAGATTTCTATATACTACATAACAAGCAGTGATATCATTTTGTACTGAATTTTTTGCTTCTTCAGTGGCAACTTCTTCTCCCCTTTGAATGAATGTGGGAAGGGGTCTATCCACAGACCCAAACTTGTTTCTTTGTGTGTAAGTTTTCTTGCTCATTATTGTTATCATTAAAAGTTTCCTACTATCTTGATTATTGGAATTTTCTACTTTATGGAGGGCTGGTCTATAGAGGATAGGAGACAACTCTCTCCAGAGTTGTCACAGATGCTGGATCAACTAGTTGAACAAGATAAGTCTTTGTAGTTTCTCTTTGTTGGGCAGTTGGCCTTCTTTTGCTGTAATTCTTGTCTATTTTGAATAAATTTTTACCCCCTTTATTGGTAACAATGCATAATCATAAGATCAAATTTTCTATCTATTTCATTTGCATAATCACAGTTGTCATTTTCTTTAAACATTTTTACTTCTATTGTTTCAGAATCCAAAGGGACTTCGATCACTTTGTCCTTAGAATCTGATGTTTTTCTTCGTTCTTTTTGATAATATTAGCTGACTCTGTCACTTGAATTGCATATGAATGCAGGCTGGCTAGATCTAACTTTGATACCATTTGTAATGTCCCCTTCAAATTTTATCTTGTTTTCTTTAATTATAATAAACCTTAAAATGTATCTCAGAAAATATAGAACCGATCGTCTTATCTCTGCTGTTAATCTTCCTCTGATCTGCAGTGATCTCTCTTTATTTAAATTCCTTTGATATGTCTTTGAGTCTGTCTGAATCAAGGGTTTCGTCCACTAACTTGGTGATGGAAATTAAGGGATTTTCATCCTTTAATTTCAAACCTTGGGGGGTTTCAACCTCAGGTTGCTGAACTACAGTTCACGTTCCACAAGGAGTAATAATATAAAATATCTTCACAAAAATTGGTGTCTCCTTCTCCGTGATTGATCTTATATTACTTTTTCTTTAATAGACATAATTCTTCACATGCCTTCTGACTTTATTAAAACTAAACTTCACTTTAATTTCAGTTTTATTATTATTAATCTTTCCTTAAGAAATAGCAGGGATCCTTCAACTTCAGCACTGCGTGCTAAGTAAATTCTAATTATTTTAGGACTGCCAATGCCCAGCATTACCAAATAGCATTTGTTTTATTGTAACGAAGGGACATTACAACCTGCAACAAGTACAGTTAAGAATGAGAATAGCATGCGTCTTACAAGTTCCAAGTATTACTAGATATAGAATAGTAAAATATTTTTCATATAAACAATCATATGATGCTACAATATTAACAATTTAAAAGAACAAAAAATAATTCCCGTGATGAATTGTACCATATAAAGTTTGTGAACAATGGTACTTTCCAGTTATGTTTCTGGCATTGATTGAAATTATTTCCAGTAAGTCTTGGCAAACTTGTGTGTGAGAGTTGGCTCAAATCTCATAAATATCTCGTTGTTATTTATTATGTTCAACTTCTAGAATTAAATCCATCTATTAAAACCTAATCCAAAAAGAATGAATATTTAGACTATAATTTCTTGCATTGTTTATAAAGGGAATAAAAAATAAGTGTAAGAGAGAAAATCACCATGCAAACAATTTGTTTCTCACATAAAAAGTGGATCTAATCTTGTTGTGCACTTTCTCCTCTCAAACAGGACCTGGACAACTTATTTAAACATTCTAAATATCTCTCATATTTCAAAATATGAAATAGGATAATAATATTGCTGAATTGACATTTGGAAGATGAAAAACCAAGCAAATTGATATTAGTCATCTTGTTGCAGAACGGATATACATCACCTACCGAAAGCGGCATTATGAGCGATCTCAACCTAACCATTGCTGAGGTATGTTGCATTACGCTTAGAGCATTGTATGCACCTCTCTCAGCTAGAATTGAGGATATCAAGCTTACCTTTCTTGATGTTTGGCTTCTACAGTTCTCTTTATTTGGATCACTATCCAATGCCGGGGCAATGATTGGGGCTATGGTCAGTGGACTACTTGCTGATTATCTTGGAAGAAAAGGGGTATATTTTAGGATTTCATGATGCTTGAAGGAAAATATAAGTTGATATATAAAAATCAATTTGTTCCTTTCAATCTTATTTGATGTAAGATGCCCCTTTTACAAGTTCTGATCTTTTTTGGAGATTTCTCTTTACACAGGCACTGGTAGTAGCCTCAATACCCAATATTCTAGGGTGGATAGCCATTTCTTTGGCAAAGGCAAGTTGCACTATTGCAGTACTTCCATAGATGATTTCTGTGTCATATAGGCATGACCTACAAAAAAATAGTCCCAGAATTATGGCATGCATGTTTCTGAGTTAAGCATCCGAACATCTGTAACTCACATATGAAAAGTTTATATTTTATTATTTTAATTTCATTATTGCCATCTCAGTGCAGGATTCTTCAGTTTTGTATATAGGTAGGTCATTGACAGGCTTGGGAGTAGGAATCATGTCATTTACTGTAAGTTCATTGATTCATCACTACCCTTTACAATAAGTTAAAATTTTCTGTCATTATGTTTTCCCTCCATCGTGAGATTTATAACTTGTACTTTCCAGTCAATTCTTATTATTCGCATAGAGAAATATGTTTCTCAGCGTAATTTCTAATTAAAAATTCACTAAAGATGATTTCTAAGAACAAATGGAAAATTATCGCTTGCCACAACAGTATTCAGATATTTACTTAAAAAGCTTTCCTGCATGGAAAACAAAGTTCGAAGGTGATCTTCCTAGACACATTTAAAGCTGAACTCCTTGTCAAATTGTGAGATGCAAATTGAGTTATCATGGAAAACAAAGTTCGAAGGTGATCTTCCTAGACACATTTAAAGCTGAACTCCTTGTCAAATTGTGAGATGCAAATTGAGTTATCTCATCAAAAACTTCAAACAATATAAATTCCTTAATACCAGACATTTGTCTGTATTGGTCAGATATTTTACACTCCCATATTGCACTGCTTCTCTTCATTTTGATGTTAGCCAATAAAAAATTTCCATGACTAATAACAGTGAACAATCTTTGGAGTTATGAGGAAGAAAAATGGCCTAGATATTCATGTAATTGTCTACATTGTATGTTATGATATTTCCAGGTGCCTGTGTATATTGCTGATATAGCTCCTAAACACTTGCGTGGAGGTCTTGGCACAGTCAACATGGTAAGAACTTAACCCATTATCAGTATTTGCTGAGAACTCAACCTTTATACTGGCCTTAAACGTAACATATGGTCAATGATATTCATTTGCAAAGTCCAAGTTGTAATAAATTAAGAAACTACTTGTGAAACAGCTTTCCGTAACGATTGGTATATTCGTGGTATATCTATTGGGAATGTTCATTTCCTGGAGACATCTTGCAATTGCAGGTATATCTGTGGAAATTATATGAAAGAGAGGAGAAGGTATAATTTAAATCATTTTGTTAAAATTTCATGGAGTAGTTGCCAAATAATGCTCACCTTCCCAGTATTTTATGGCTATGCAGGTGCAGTTCCCTGTAGTTTATTGGTTCTTGGGCTCTTTTTAATCCCGGAAGCTCCAAGATGGCTGGTACGCTTCAATGAAGTTAGATTCTAGATTTTAATGCGGTGTTAAATTTCAATAATGAAGAGATTGAGAGTTTTCACCATCATTAAAACTCATCCTGGATAATCTGTGTTTATGGGCATACAGGCTAAGATTGGTAAAGATTTAGACTTTGAAGCTTCCTTAAAAATCCTTCGTGGGTTGGACTCTGATGTTTCAATTGAGGCAGCTGAAATTAGGGTAATTCTTTCACCTAAAATATTATCTTCCATTCATTTCCTTTACACCATATCCTTACTGTTCTATCAAAGTAAAAACAGAACAAAAAATCCATAATCTTCTTTTTGGCTTTGCATTGGGTGGTCCAAGCAGAAAGAAACATCTTGTACCAATTTTTCTTTACCAGACCACCCTTGTAAATACCTTAGCATTTAATCTCCTCAAATGAGCTATTCATTTACTAGAGCAAACCTCCAAGTGGGAATTGGCAGTTGTTTTCATGAATGAGCCTTTGCTACAATTAATCTGAAAATTTGCTGTGCTTTAGAGTGCAATGGAGCTTAACAGGAAAGAATCAAAAATCAAATTGTCCGAGTTATGCCAGCGGAGATATGCATTCCCTCTTACTGTAAGCATTCTTACATGACCCTGTGAAAACAGGAATCTGCAATACATTCACTATGTTTTGCACATCTCTAATTTTGCAGGAAATTGTATATGAAATCTTTCTATGCTTCTGGTTAAGATGTTGGTGGAGTTATTTATATGATAGTGATGATTTAAGGCTAAGGCTTTGTCAGATGTCAACAAAATGGAATGTCAGAGGGACTACACCTTTGGTTATTTCTGCCGTATTTTTGTCTAAATGTTTCGTCCAAATTAGTCTCTAACTTGTATTCTCCAAATGAAGTTTATTGCAGTTCATTATTATTCTTTTATCTTCCATCCAGTAACTTGAACACTAACTAATGTACGTATAGATGGCACCCACAAATCACTATAATCAGTATGCAACACATTTTTTTCAGAACATCTGAGCATGTGGCTCTTAATTTTGTCAATCTCCATCTCCTCTGTGTAAGTACTCAATGGGGGTTTAGTTCATGAGTTTGAAATCCCCCATCTCCCTTCTATTATCTTTTAAATTCCAGAGAAACAATTACGATTGACATCTTAAGCATTGCCTGCACCAGATTAATATGAAGATGTTCTTCTTTTATTATTAAGCCATATCCTTGTTTGATGAAAAATGTGACCCCAGTTACATAGAAAGAATCACTTCAATCCTTTCCTTTGATACATTGTCTTCAATATACCATGCTTTCCACAATGTTCTACGCACTTGATCGTAGTCCTAGAACTCTCATAGTGCATATTAGATTTCCTTTGCTCTAGCATTGATATGTACAATCACTGAAATTATCTCAAAGGAGTGGATTGTTTTGGCATGGATTTAATTCATAAGTAATAAGAATTTCTTTGGAATTACAATATTGAAATGTGTTTTGATAATGCAAGTTGTCCAGGTATCAAATATATCCTCCAACAAAGGTGTATTTTCATTATATGTCCATGTTCAAATTCCTTCACATATGTGTGTGTTTCCATTTCTTAGGCACATCATCTTCTCAACTATACCCATTGTTCCACAGACCAGCAAATCCATGATCCACCAAAGTCCTTTACTTGACAACCTTCAAGTTCTGTTCTGCTAACATGTGGTTAGATGCCTACCTTCTCATTACAAATTCTACTAGCCACCTTGCTAGTAATCTCTGCTAGAACTGCATCTTCACTAGAATTTCATTTAGCATAGTAGATTTACAAATTTATCCATGAATTACTTAATCTGATTTTCCTCTTTTATGCTTGCTTCATCTGTGTATCCTAATGGTCACCTTTTGAGATCTTAGTTGATTTAAGTGAATTAGCATTTATTGATGGAAATGTACGCTATAAGAGTCTTATTGTTTCAGAATGTTTTCTGTCAGATTGGCATTGGGCTGCTTGTATTGCAGCAGTTGACTGGAATAAGTGGCATCATGTTCTACAATGCTTCCATTTTCAAATCTGCTGGTAAGCTGTTTTAATAAAACTTAATTTTTCTACCAACCAACAGTGGTCCATAACCAACCATTTTAAAACCCATGCATTGCACATACCTCAAAGTACAAAAGATTCGGCAGACAAGAAAGAATGAAATTATGTTAACGTATACAGATGGCAAAAAGTAGGACGGGATTCAAAAGTATATAAAATTATATGAGGGAAGTACCTGGTCAAAAATTTTAGGACAAGAAGGGGCAGTCCTATATTTGTAGGAAATTTTTAAGTTGAAAATGACTCTCTTTAAGAGATGTAGAATCTACTTGGGAAATAAATGTGTAATCCAGAATGAAAATCGTAACTAATTTCTAATAAATCCAACAGGTATCTCAGATGCTGATGTTGCCTCCCTTGGACTGGCTGGAGTTCAGGTGATTGTGAAGTCCTAAGCTGGAAGTGCTTCAGCTAATTGCTTGATTAAAGATTTGGAATAAGGCCTTTATCGTTTTTAATACAGAACTAACAGCCTTGATCTTGTATAATGATGTCATATAGATTCTGATGACTGGATCCATTGCATGGCTAATGGACAAGGCTGGTAGGCGTCTTCTCCTCATGGTAAATAAATAAGATACTTATACTAATGCTCTGCTACCACATTGGAAAATCACTACACATTCAACTGAATCCTTGTAAGAGAATTACATGTCATTTCTTTCACTTTGCCAGATCTCATCTGCAGGAATGGCAGCCAGCTTTTTCCTCATAGGGGTTGCATTCTACCTAAAGGTACTCTTTTCAACTACCACAACGTTTCTTTTGTAGCAGATGCAAAACATTTGCAGGCATTAATTTGTGCATTTGCTATGGACAAACAGGAAAAAAGCAAATTCTTATTGTTAACCAACTATTTATGTATTTTGATGACCTGAAGAATGGAACTTAAGTAATTCCTCACTTTAAAGTTTGATCTCATGCTTCATGGAATCTTGCAGAATCATGTGCTGGGAGCTTCGTATCTTTCCAGTATTTTGGCTTTAATTGGTTTACTGGTAATCTTGGGAGTCAAGTTAGCTCTCTGGTTTTCCGATTTCAATGCAAATGATCACACTTCCATTATAGTCAATGCCTAGTGACCAATTTGACTGATTATTGCTCTTTGACATAGGCTTGCATTATCTCCTACTCTATTGGTATGGGGGCCATCCCATGGATTATTATGTCTGAGGTAATGTGTCTTCTCCAATTTACACTTGAGACATATTTTTGGAAAAGGCTCTGATTTTGGCATATTTTTCAATTTAGAAAATTGAGTTTTACACAGTATAATATTTGGCATTAAAGAAACAATTTGCAAATTTTGAACAAGTGGATGTGATGTAGTGGTTAAAGTGTCATGATTACCATCTCCCAAGTAATCATACTTCATGCAAACTCATTAATATAAAAGCGTGTGGGTATGCCTGGTAATGTAGAAATTGGCCTTCTATAATGCTCCGAAACTTTGATCTTATCTTAATATTAACCTTCTTGGTCCAATTTCCCTACATACTAGGCATCCCATCTATGAAAGATTCCATTTAAATTGTTCTGATTTGTGGTTTTATATATGCTCAACTATAAGGCATTCACTCTATTCTACTCTATTACTGCAGATATTTCCTATCAATGTCAAGGGCGTTGCTGGTAGTGTGGCAACAGTGGCCAATTTGTCTCTTTCCTGGGCAGTAACAATAACAATAAACTTATTATTAGAATGGAGCAAAACGGGTAACTGTTTAACCAGATTATCAATTCCAATTCGGGAACCTAGGGCAGGTTTCCTTTTTGATGTTTCTATGATCACTGTTATAGGATCACAAACTAAAAGTGAAGTTTGTTCCTTGCAGGAACATTCATGCTGTATGCCCTGTTCAGTGGTCTTACCTTAACCTTTGTAGTACTGTTTGTACCTGAAACTAAAGGAAGAACTCTGGAGGAAATTGAGGCATCACACAGATAAGTTTGGGGCGGTTAGGAACTATCAATAGTACTCTTGGATGATACATTGCTATATAAGCATCAGGTGGCTGTGGTTTGTGTATGCAATAAAATTCATTGGCCATGAAATTGAAAGATAAAGCACCATACATGGAAATATATTTTGTCCTCAAAAATTTGGGTCGGCGAGTAGCACTAAATTAGGTGACATCTTTACAGCTGCCCATATATGGAAATCCATGGCCTATTTTGATAAATAAACCTTGACAAAAGGGTTTTATAATGAACTTTTGGGGCATTTATATAGCAATGGATATTTGGTATTGAATAGTGATATATTGTGCTTTAGGCTCTTCAGTTAGCTTAAAATTATTGATTATATGGTCTGTAAGAATTGTACTCCAAATCTTCTGTGTGAAACTAATTCGAACATTTTATTGGTACTCTTTGGTGCAGTTGCGTCATGGAATTTGTACAAGGATAAAATATAAAATTTGGTGTTCACGAGCAATTCTCCGTCAGATTTAAATACTGAAAGAGACTCGAAACTTTTCAATGTGATTTCCCAAATGTTATAGGAAAAACCATGAGTTACAAATCAAACCTACCCTGAAGGTGTAATTTGACTTACAGAGAAACAATTTTATTATTAAATAAAATAGATTCCATTAAGAGCAATTCTCACTTGAGATCTGCATCATTTCATTTTGTTTCTTTATTATTTATTTGACAAATTTCAGGTTCCAATATATGGAAGAAGTTACAAATGTTAAAACGCAACAAGGCGGCAGTAGCGTGAGCTGAATCTTTGTAGAGCCCAACAAAATCTGAATTTTTGTTATATTGACGAAGAATGTTTAAAGAGGTATATGATCACAAAGAACATCAAAATAAAAAACAAGAGTTATAATGAAGTCAACACTGCCATCCCAAAAGGGCAACTGTTTACAAAATAACCATCACAGAAAATTCATAAAATGAAAATAAACAAACAGAAGTTTCATTGCGAAAGGTCGATTAGGTAGAGAACCCGGTTGCCTCAAAGTTGCTGCTTTGGACTGAATCCTGACCGTTACCATCCAAATGCTCAATGATGGCTTCAATCTAGGTCTTCAGACTCTTCATATGATTCTCTGTGAGATGCTCCACCCATTTTGGTGATTGAAACGGGGGTGAACAAATCCACTATTGGAAGGAGAAGCAAAAAATGGATTCCGAGTTAGGAGCGACAAGAAAACAAAAACAAAAAAACTGTAAGAGCGACTTTCTTGGGTTTTGTTGATCTTGTATGATACGGGAGAGGAGCCATTACATGTGCACCCTAACTTCGGGGTCTACGTGACTGAGACTACTTTTTTAAACCGTTCAGGTAGACTGCTGAGTTGGCAACCCATGTCAATGTTGAGTTGTCATCCAAGTGGTAAAAAAAATGCCACTTCGGAACATGAGTGGGCCTACTCTCGAAACATGCCACGCTTTTTGTTTGCATCGAATGGGTTGGCTGTGTGGCGATCACTTACTTGCCCACCTTACCAACCATCTACTCCGCCCAATTCCCCTGCCGCCACATTCAAATTCCAACTGCACCTTCATTAACTACGTGTCACCTCGCCTTCACTGTCTCAGCGCGGTCGCATTTTTCGAAGTGTTTGGCCTTCATTGTGCTCGACCCCTCGTACATTGTCTCGAAGCCCGTTCATTTCTTTCTTGCTCAAGCTCTATTGGTGGTTTCGTCTGCTGCCACAACCTACTCACCATGGAACGCCTTCAACCCGGATTTGGACCAAAATGTGCGCACCCAAAATTAGGTAACGCCTCAGTGCATACCCTATTTCGCAAGATTTTGTCTTCTTTTTATCTAAATTTTTGGGGTTACGTTTTCATGTTCGGCTCCATTTTTTATTGTGTTACTCCCTCGCCACCTCCACTTCGCAAGTACAGAGTCGAACGATGAGGACGACGAGGATCTACTTGCAGATGTTGAATCGACTCATTTCCCCTTCAACCCTGGTGAGGATTTTTCCTCACTAAGGCTCATGAATTTGCAATGTTTCGTATTGTTTTCTTTCGACATTTGTCCTCTTACTTGATCGTTTAAAAAATTGTTTTAACTGTTTGGCATTCTTCATAATTTTTTTGTTTCTAAATGTTTGGCATTCTTCAGGGAATTTTTATGGTTGTTTTTGGTGTTTTTTAAACACAACATTTTGTGTTCATAAACACAATTACATACAAAAGGGAATCGTACTGCTCTGTTATGGCATTACTGTAATTTTAATGGTGTCGTGTGATTAAAATTTTGGCTCATTTCGTCAAACAATGAATCTATTGGGAGTTTTGGCATTGACTTGCAACATCAATGTGGTTTAAAGGTCTACGGGTTTAATTTCACCATTAATGTTTCAAGGTTCAAGTATTTCAATTCTTTTGGTTCATTGTTAATCTATAATGGGTTTGTGGGTTTAAATGTTCATTTCATTTACGGATTCACTGGATTTAGGCTATTAATTTCACATTTACTATCAAAGGGGGTATCAATTTGAATGGTTCACTGTTAATGTATAATGGGTTTATGGGATTAAATGTTCATTTCATTTACGGATTTTGCTTCTGGATTTAGGGTTTCAATTTCACATTTACTGACAAAGGGGGTTTCAATTTGAATGGTTCACTATTATTGTATAATAGGTTTGTGGGTTTAAATGTTCATTTCATTTACGGATTCACTGGATTTAGGCTATTAATTTCACATTTACTGTCAAAGGGGGTATCAATTTGAATGGTTCACTGTTAATGTATAATGGGTTTCTAGGATTAAATGTGAATTTCATTTACAGAGTTTGCTTTTGGATTTATGATTTCAATTTCACATTTACTGACAAAGGGGGTTTCAATTTAAATGGTTCACTGTTATTGTATAATGGGTTTGTGGGTTTAAATTTTCATTGCTTTTACGAATTCTCTAGAATTATGGTTTCAAATTCACATTTACTGTCAAAAGGGTTTGATGGCTTTTTAGTGTTTCACTGTTAATGTAAAAAGGTTCACATTTTCAATTTTATTGTAAATTGGGTTTCTAGGTTTCAATGTTGTCTTTAAAATTCACTTTTAAATCTTCCATTTTAGAAGGGGTTAATTTCATGCTCCATTGTGTTCCTTGTCCGAGGATTTAAATCAATGTGACCACTTTGAATCAACTCATTCAGTTTCAATTTCAATGTCGAACTCTTATTGTATAGGGTTCACATTTTCACTTTTATTGTCCAATATGTTTGATGGTTTTCAACTTGACTTGATTATTGGATTCACTTCATTCATTATGGGATTCACCTCATTCATTTATGGGATTCACTTCATTGTTTTAGGGTTCACTGTTAAAGTGGTTCGGATTGCACATTTGCATTGTGTTCATTCTCATACGGTTTACATCTTCACTATTCTAAAAACAATATTGTCGCGGTGTATAAATCAATGTTTCAATGTTGGCTTTCAAATTCACTTCTAAATCTTCCATTTTCGAAGGGGTTAATTCCATGATTCATTGTGTTCCTTCGGTTTCAATTTCAATGTTGAACTATTAATGTATAGGGTTCACATTTTCACTTTTGTTGTCCAATGTGTAAGATGGTTTCCAACTTGACTTGATTTTTGGATTCACTTAATTCATTATGGGATTCACTTCATTCAGTATCTTATATGTCGCAGGGTATTGTGTTCATTCTCATGCGATTTACATCTTCACTTTTCTAAAAAGAACATTGACGCAGGGTATAAATTTGATGGACTTGAAAAGCACTGAAAGGGGGGGGGGTGAATCAGTGACACCAAAACTAAAACTACTTCAAACATTAATCGGTAGATGAACTTAACAAAGCTTTTAAACACAATGCATGCAATCCAAAATGATATAATAGCATCCACAAAAAGTAAAGCATCCACCATAACACAAGTGTTTGTACGTGGAAAACCCAAATAGGTAAAAGCCACGGTGAGATGGAACTCACAAGTTAACTATCTACAGTAATAGATAATTGATCAGTTAAGGTCTATAAAGTGCTCTGCTAGGAGCGAATCTTGTTAGAGATCCCAAAGCTTGATTAGAAGCTTATACCCTGTTAAAGGTAGTACCCTGTTAGGAGTAACCTCGGTGGAGGATTTCTGAATCCAAACTAATGGATCACCCTGTTAAAGGATTTATACATTGAAGCTTGTTAGAGCTTACCCGATTAGAGGATTTGATTCTGTTGTAATGGTTAGAAAACAACAAAAATGGTTTGATCTATTCTGAGTAGTGCAATACTTGCTTAATCAGATCCTTCTAAACATATTCAACATTGCTCTTATGCATGCTCTGCAACTTAACTCTTTTTCCTTTCGCACATAACATAACACTTTTTCACTGTATCAAAATAATTCATTGCGATGTCAATATATAGACCTTATGATTTCATGTCAGCATTAAGAAATCATAACACAATTTCCTAGGTGCAATGTATCTGGACAAGTGATCATAACTCATCACAAAAATTGCCACCAAGCAGTCGGTGCAAGTAACTCATCACGAAATGTGGTAACTCATCACAAAATTACCAAATACCGGTTGGAACAATCAAATACCGGTTTGAATAAAACATATGAACCGTTGTCCTTAAAACTCCGCCTAATCTCCATCTTGATGCTTACTTAGTATAATCACAGACAGTCTCTTGTGCACATACCGGTTGACACAAAGTACTGGCTAGAGATAAACCTCTTAGTATAACCTCTAACATACGAGTTGACAGAGTAAACAATTGAAGTTACACCAATAGTCAATATAATCATGTGTGTGAGAAAGTGTTTCATCAATGACAACAAATGATGAATACATTATAATCATCATCAAGCCAACAAAATCAATAAGTCATTGTGTTCGTTGTCTAAGGGTTTAAATCAATGTGAACACTTTTACATACTCATTGGGTTTCAATTACAATTCTTCACTGTTAATGTATATACGGCTTCAACTTCTCTTTTAATTTACAATGTGTTTTACAAGTTTCAAAGTTGACTTGATTTTGGGATTCACTTCATTTAGGGTTGCAATTTCACTTTTACTATTAAAGGGTTTATGGCTTACAATTCACTGTTAAAGTAATTTGCATAGCACTTCTGCATTGTGTTCATTGTCTAAGGGTTTACATTCTAATTTGTTGCAATCTCTTTACATGTATCATACTTTTACAAATGTTTGCCAAATTTCATTTATAGTTGTGAAGTTCATTAAATACATTATGTATTTCCATGTACACAATTAATTATTAGGAATCCTTGAACCCTTAAACATTAATAGTGAAATTGAATCCCTTAAACATGTGTCAGTATAAATCAAGTATCTACCTATAAGTATGTACATGTACATGCATATATGTACATACATATACATGCATATATGTATGTACATGAATGTGCATATATGTATGTACGTGTACATGGAAATATGTATGTGCACATGTGTGCATAGATGTGCATTCACATATGTAAATCCAGGGCAACTACATATGTGCATGGATGTGCATGAACATATGTAAATATGTGTATGCACATATTTACTTTGGCGTGCATGCACATATGTACATGTATATATGTAGATGTTTTTGGAGGTGAGTATGGGAGAGGATCCAGATGTGCACACCCTAACTTTGGGGGTCCACGTGGCACGCAAAATGGACCCAGAGACCAATTTTTCAACCCGCCCACGTAGACTGCTGAGTTGGCTACCCCAATTCAAAACCATTTGACAGTAAAATTGAAAAATGTGAAATATGGCACATTAACCACTCGTGCATATAAATCGGGATGCCACAATATGTATGTGTATGCATATAAGTTTGTATATGTATATGCATATATGTATATACATGTGTGTATGTACATATTTGTGGTCCATATTGTTCAGGAGGGCAAAATTACCAGTAATCAAAACACATGTATAAGTAGCACAGCCGAACTTGAAAGGTCCACAAACTTGTTTTATAGAGGACTCTTCATGTGAACCCTTTTACATTAACCACTAGTGCATATAAACCAGGATGCCACAATATGCATATATGTATGTACATGTATATGCATAAACGTATGTACATGCATATGCATAAACGTATGTACATGCATATGCATATATGTATGTACATGTATATGCATATATGTATATACATGTGTCTATGTACATATTTTGTGGTCCATATTGTTCAGGAGAGTAGAACTAGCAATAATCAAAACACATGTATAAGTAGCACAACCGAACTTGAAAGGTCCACAAACTAGTTTTTTAGAGGAGTCTTCTGTTAGATTCAATCCAATTCACATGTAATGTGATGATTGGGCCAAGGTTTCAACAATTGGAAAACCTACATTAAGTCACTGGATGAGGACATGCCATCCTCATAATTCTAAACAACGAGGACATGCTATCATTTGAAATCTTTGTGTAAAGTGGAAAATTGGATCCTAGTGACTCCCCACCTAGGAGAGAGAAAGGAAGCCACTAGGATGATTTTCACTTGGGAATAACTTTACAATCAAAAGAGGGGTTGAATCTACTAGATCCAAATCTGAGGGAAACAAGGATGTGAATTTTGAATGGATTGCAAGTGGTTGAAGTGGGATTTACCCTCTTTTGTAAATGAGAAAGTTGACTTGTTGACTATGTGGAAAAGAGAGAGGAAATGAGTGAAATGAGGTGCTACCAGTTTGAGATCATGCTATAACTTCGGATATGAGTTAATTAGACAGATACATATCTACCCTGCAAATTTGGACAAAATTCATCAAGATCGTGGCGGGAATGTACATGGTCTTCTACAAAATTTGCCTAGAAAGAAAGTAATTGCAAATGCTTGAATGTAAACAATGGAGATGTATACCTTGTAGATCTACAACTTGTTTATGATGATTGCTTTGCTTCTTGAATGTAACCACAAATGTTATATGAAATGGCATGTAACATGACAAAACCCTAACACACACATGCTTGCAAATGAATGTTGCAATGTTGCTCCAATAGATGAATGAAGAAGACTTGAATGCTTGAATGCTTGAATTCTTGATAGTAACCTTGAAATCTTGTATCTTCTCCTTATGCTCTCTATCTGTCTTTGCATTGTTCATTTGTCTTTGAATGAGGATATTGAATTCCTTTTTATACATGTCTTGGGGATTAATTTTCAACCTCCGAAGGCCGACAAAGAGGAATTGCAAACCCCAAAGACAAATTGTGCATAGGAGATCAGGCAGACCGAACATAGGGCCACCCTAAGGGGTGAGGACAGGGGCGCCACACTCTTGTCCTAGGGGACAGGGGCGCCATGCCACTGTCCTGCCCTATTTTGGGGCCCGGACGGGGCCTAAAGCAGACACAAGACATGAAGGAGAAAGAGTGAAGGGTTGGAAACGTAGAAATAGGTCTCGGTTAGAGAAGGAGATGTCATCACCAAGGTGAGGACCCCAAATATGGTTAAAATTGTAGGGGTCACACTTTTATGACCCTACATTTAGCCCCAACTTTAGCAGGAGTATGGCTTATGCCACTACTGCCGGTAAAGTAGAAGAAAAGAGAGAGATGAAGATGAGAGATGCGGAGAAAAAACCACAAGGAGTATAACACACCACTAATATTGAGGAGAAAAAATCCCCCAATCTTAGGGTCTCAACTCACGCCAACATATGCAAGAGCACACAAAACAAAAAGGCATGAGACACACAAAACAAAGACAAAGCACAAAAAGACACATGACGAGAACAAGACACAAGACGAAAAACTAACTAGTCGAAGAAATCTCGAGCTCAGATGTATCAACAACTAATCAGGGCACAAAGACCCATTCCATCACATAAACACAAGCGGTCACATAAAAGAGAAAATTTGACATCATCCATGAGCTATCAATAGTAAAACTATGAGTTCATGAGAGGAAGAAGAGAGAGAACATGAATACACACTTTGGTGATCCATGGGAAGAAAAGAAAAGAAGAAAGAAACCATGGACGTCTCGACCCTAAAAATAGGTGATCCATGGAGATAAGGACATGGAAAATCTCACCCCTAGAGATTTCCTAGGTGATCCATGTAAAGAGAGAGAGAGAGAGAACATCATTAGTTCCACTCAACCTCATGAGCGTGTGTGCAAGTGAGGTTCGAAGTGCCTCATAGGAGTCTATGCCCGAGTACACTACAACCTGTATAGAATGTATAGTACAAGTGTCAAGAAAGGTGTGATATCTCGCTCGAAGAGACCATGCTCTGGTTCTGAGAATAATCACCCCGCATAAGAGAAAAGTGGCATCATCTCGCTCTAAGAGACCGTGCTCTGGTTCCGAGAATGACTCACTGTACAAGAGAAAAGTGACGACATCTTGCTCTAAGAGGTTTCCCTATGGTTCCAAGAATGTCTCACTATACAAGACAAGAAGAAGTGAAAATATCTTGCTCTAAGAGACCATGCTTTGGTTTCGAGAATGACCCACTGTACAAAAAGTGACCACATCTTTCTCTAAGAGGTTTCCCTCTTGTTTCGAGAATGGCCCACTGTTCAATGCATGAGAGAAGTATGGTACAAAGGAGCAATGGGTTTTTTATGCAATTAACCTCTAAAATTTTCAAATAGATCAAACTTGAAAATAAAAATTTGAAATTCAAATTGCAATTAATCAAATCTAAGAATGAGAAATCAGAATTAATGATTAAGACGTCGGGTTCACCAAAATGTAAAGTGGAAAATAGGATCCTAGTGACTCCCCACCTAGGAGAGAGAAAGGAAACCACTAGGATGATTTTCACTTGGGAAGAATTTTACATTCAAAAGAGCATTTGAATTTGCTAGATCCAAATCCGAGGGAAACATAGATGTGAATTCTAAATAGATTGCAAGTGGTTGAAGTGTGATTTACCTTCTTTTGTAAATGAGAAAGTTGACTTGTTGACTATGTGAAAAAGAGAGAGAGAAAATGAGTGAAATGAGGTGCTACCAGTTCGAGATCGCGCTGTAACTTCGGATCTAAGCTAATTAGACTAACACGGATCTACCTTGCAAATTCGAAGAAAAGTTGTCAAGACCGTGGCGGGACTGCACATGGTCCACCATAAAATCCACGAAATGAAAAGGGTTCTTCCATCTTTGTAAATGAAGCCCAAACATGCAATTACAACTGCGCACCTGCAACCTACACATAGAAAAGAGAAGAAAGGGGGGTTGTGGATAGGGGTTTGCCTTAGTCAAACCCCAGTTGAGGAATCAACCTAGAAAGAAAGTAATTGCAAATGCTTGAATGTAAACAATGGAGATGTACACCTTGTAGATTTGCAACTTGTTGATGATGATTGTTTTGATTCTTGAATGCAACCACAAATGTTATATGAAATGGCATGTAACATGACAAAACCCTAACACACACACATGGCTGCAAATGAATGTTGTAATGTTGCTCCAATGGATGAATGAAGAAGACTTGAATGCTTGATGATGACCTTGAAATCTTGTATCTTCTCCTTATGCTCTCTATCTGTCTTTTCGTTGTCTATCCATCCTTGAATGAAGGTATTGAATTCTTTTTTATACATGCCTCAAGGATTAATTTTCAACCAGTGAAGGCCGACAAAGAGGAATTACAAACCCCAAAGACAAATTGTGCATAGGAGATCGGGCAGACCGAACATAGGGCCACCCTAAGGAGTGAGGACAGGGGCGCCACACCCCTATCCTAGGGGGACAAGGGTGCCATGCCCCTATCCTACCCTATTTTGGGGGTCGGAGAGGATCTAAAGTAGACACAAGACATGAAGGAGAAAGAGTGAAGGGTTGGAAATGCAGAAATAGTTATCAGTTAGGGAAGGAGATGTCGTCGCCAAGGTGAGGACCCCAAATATGGTTAAAATTATAGGGGTCACAATTTTATGACACTACAATTTGTACTCGTGATTTATGTTGCACTTTCACATTCATATTGAATGGTCAGTGCATCACAATTCTCAAGTATAAAGGTATTCAAATAGTTGTGTGTCCTCGTTGTAGTTGATTATGGAGGTGCAAGTAAGGAGAGGTGATACATAGTTAATGCCTCTATAGTTGGAATTTGAATGTGGTGGCACGAGTATTGGGCAAAGTAGATGGTCGGTAAGGTGTGCAAGTGATCGATTGCCACAAGGCCAGCTTGTTTGATGTGGATGGAAAGTGTGGCAGGTTTCAAGGGTGGGCGCACTCTCGTTCCGATTGAGGGTCCGAAGTGGCATTTTTTTGGCAACTTGGATGATGTGCGTCATCGTTGACCATGCAAAAAACCTCGTTGGCATGTCAACTTTTTTATTTTGGGTTGCCAACTCAACAATACTTGTCAATATTTTCTCCTCATCCCATAACACATTCTCAATTGCATTGACATATAAAATTGTCATATTTGTTTGTTTGTCTTTCATGTACATAACTGGAAACATAAAAAATGTAGTTCTTGACATCTATGCTCAATCATCCCATTACATGTACTGAATTGCAATGACATCTACATAAAAGAGTTATGCACATAATTGGAAACTACAAGCATGATCATGTTCACAACATCCTCAATCATCTTTGCTCATTCATCTCATTACATGTTCTGAATTGCATGGACATATAAAACAAATGAAATGCACCTAAATGGAGACATAAAACAAGTAGTTGTTGACGAGTTGATCACTCATCCCATTACATGTAGAGAATTGCATCAACATCTATATAAAATAAGTATGCACATAATTGGAAACTACAATCATGTACTAGTCGACAACTTCCTCGATCATCTTTGCTCATTCATCCCATTACATGTTCTGAATTGCATGGACATATAAAACAAATGAAATTCACCTAAATGGAGACATAAAACAAGTAGTTATTGACGATTTTATCACTCATCCCATTACATGTAGACAATTGCATCAACATCTATATAAAATAAGTATGCACATAATTGGAAACTACAATCATGTACTAGTCCACAACTTCCTCGATCATCTTTCCTCATTCATCCCATTACATGTTCTGAATTGCATGGACTTATAAAACAACTTCATCAATCATCCCACTACTTGTTTTGTATTGCATCGACATACAAACAAAATACCATATGAGCATAAATCAAAACAAAAATCATGTCAAATCCATGTCTTGAAAAGACATTTTCGTAGTTCCAATCTGACTTGATAAATCAGAAAAGTCACAAAAAAAACACATATGTTCATGTAGATGTCAGTTCATCCAAGGAGGAAATGAACTTCTTCTACTTTAGGTGGTACCCCTGAGCTTGCAACAGGTGCCATGTTCTCATCACTTTGTATTGGGTTGCTATACCCAGGGCTGCCAACAACCCCTGCCATGTGTGTTGAAGAAATAGAAATGGTCATGGGTGGGGAAGTTGGTTGACAAATTGAAGGTGGTAGAAAATACCCAGGGCTGTCGGCAACCCCTAGCATGTGAGTTGAAGGAATAATAAAGGTCATGGGGGGGAAATTGGTTGACAAATTGAAGGTGGTCAAAAGGTGGGGATCATTGTGTTCAACATGTCCTGCATTATGGGATATCATTCTGGCAACGGACTCGATGGAGTTGATGGATTATTTAGCATCCTCTTTCTTGCCAGAATCATTCTTTGTTCCTTGATGGCCCTTTCCTCTTCCTCCTGATCCTTTGAAGCATTCTCTCATTTCTGTCATTCCTCCTTCTCCTTCTTCTCTATCTCTTTCAACCTTTCCTTTTCCTTACGCAATATCTCCTTTTGTTTTTTTTCCTGTTCCTTCTTCTACTTTGCCAATATGCTTGTTGCCTTTTTCTCTTTGGCCTGCTCTTTCTTTCTTTCTTTGGTTTCTTCCTCTTCCATCTTCTTCACCTCTTGAACCATTAACTGTTACATGAACTCATCAGATGTAATCAACTATGAATTATAACTCAACCGCAATCCATCATTAACACCTTTCCCTTTCGTCTTGTTGACAATGTGAATAGGCAGCTTTAAAAATATTGACAATCCTATTTCCTGTTGAGAGGGGTCTGTCTCACTGACTTGGGATAGCAGGCTCTCGTCTTCCTCACTACCAACTTGTTTTGTGTCTTGTGTGGTGTCTTCTTGTGTCAATTCTACATGAGGTTGGCTATCTAATATGCCACAATCGACATAGTAATGTACCACATCTTCCATGGTAGTTGCAGGTGGTGAAGGGAAAGTGAATGTGGAGTCTTGATGTTCCCCTTCCAAGTCAACTCTAAAGCCATTTCCCCATCGGCCACCCATGTCGGTGCTATTCGCTTTGATGGAAGAGAAAGACTGTATTCCACACTGTTAGTCACTCTTTCAATGATGTTTTTTGTAACAGCTTCACTTGAAACATCAACACCGGATAGGATCAACATGTTTTGCATAGCCGAAACATCCTCGCCATTTTGAATGTTGAATGTGGTGTTGGGTTGCATGTCATCCATGAGGGCATCGGGATTGATGGGCCATATCCCTGTCCTTATGAAGCCTGCTACGATGCTAGAAACTATCAATGCCTTCTTTAAGGACTTGCTTCCTATTTCTACCAGTTTTGCCCTCCTAATCTCCACATTTGGAAACCTTTCCAACCATGCCACTCTTTCTATTTTGAAGAATGTTTTGAATGGAGAGAAGACACTCACATCCAGTGGCTATAGTTTGTGAGAGGTGTGAGCCGACAATGTGAGCAAGTCTATACCCAACATCCTTGCCTCTTGGATGGTTGTCACTGCAACATGGTTGTCATGGTCGTCAAATATAAGCAAGTGCATGTTGTTGGGTGATACACCCCCTAGAATAGATCACACAAAGTGGTACATCCAAATAAGGAATAGTTCCTTTGTCATCCATGCATGTTTCTGTGTTGCCATGCAAGCACCTGACTCACATTTGACGATGTAATTCTATAGGTGCTTCTTCCCTTTGAACAAGTAGAAGTTGGGATGATTTGCTTGTAAGCGTTCATGCAACAAAAAATCACAATCCATTCCTGGCTCTTCGGGATTATGTATGAGACATTGCGACTTCCTCTCCTAACAAGCACCCTCATAACACCATTCCTTCCTACCATAACCCCGGTTTCATCGCAGTTCTAAATCCGACGAGGACCATACAGATTTGTTGCATAGGCCTTTGATAATGTCTCGTAGAAAGCAACAACAACGACAAATCTCAGAGTGAGTGCCCTGTCTTTGTCAAGGCCTTTAGCTATCTGCAAGATGAGTTCTAGATGTCAGTCTTTAAAACTAGCCCACCATGACTTCCCGGGCATGCCATCCTTCAAAGGGTTGGGTCTACCATCACAATTCTATGCCACAAATGCCTTCAAGTTCAGAATCTCAAGGCCATGACCAACCACTGCCATCTTTTGGCACCACTTAACAATCTCTTCTTCCTCTTCAGTAGTGAGGATGGTTGGGGGAGCTTTCTTCGACGTTATTGTTAGTCCACCCAACCATTTTGTCACTATTGCAACTGAGATTCCCCACTTCTTTGATGCTCCCCTGACATACATGTCATTTTCCTCTACAACATGGATTGCACCCTCCATGGCCGAAGTCAACCACAACTTTTGTGGCCTTGTAAAATTCCTTCCAGTTGAAAGAATGGAAACATCCATTGTGGGCGATGAGACAAGTTCTAGTTCTTGATCATCCAATGATGGGGGTATAGGCTCTGCTTCAGCTACATTAGGAGGTGGGGTCTATGGCTAAACTGGGATCTTCACACCTCTTTTATGTAATGGCAACCTTGTTGATGCTCTCTTCTTTGCACCATGGGTAGTCATCTTATTTGCCTTCCTCATCTACAAGAATAATAATAAATTGTACGTTAGTTGTAATTCCATGATAAATATACAGATCAATATGAATTGTACAATATGTATGGAATTTTTTTGTAATTTTAAATGTAACCTGCAAACATATATACAGTACAATACATGTTACATTGAGATGAAACCAACTAACCAAGTGATGTTGTAAGTCGAAGCTTGTTGAACGATATTAACTTTGATGCTTGACATGGCACTGTTGTGCAAGTAAGGAGTGGATGACAAGATAGTGTAAGATGATAGTAATTCTTAAACAGTAGAAGTATGGTTCCCTATGTGAAATGATATCTTTTATGGGCATGTGTGTGGAAATGTATTATTTATTGGAAACTTAGACCACAGGGGTTTAGAGGTACATGTGCAAACTTAGTCTGGCAAGGATTCATGGTCGAAACCTTCTAGGTCGAGTAGATGTGGTGGTGTAGCTGAAATGGCTTCCTTCCAAAGAATTAGTTGACTGTATAGTCGACAAGGCAAATTAGAATGCAACCTAGTTTGACCATGATGAGGGTGAATGCATACTTTGGTAAAAATCCATGATGGAATATGTTCATTGACTACTCTTCGAAGCGTTTGTTGCCGTGACAAAGTAGCAGAGCTTTGACGAACTTGTGGTCCATAGTTTTATAAAAAAACCTATTTAGATAGTTGGTTTGCCATGATTCCAGATTCACCTTGAATAATTTAGAATAGAAAGACAACCAGGTGGGAAAGAGATGATCATCACAGGGGTTTGGACAGAGAAAGAGTTGGTCGACAATATGAGAATGCTTCACAATCCATTCTTGTTGTGCGTGAATGCGTGGATAAGGGATTTGAACTGGACATTCAATGGGTGGAATAGGTGACTGTGAGAAGGGATCAAAATATTCACAGAGGTAAGTTGTAATGTCATAATTTGAAACATTTGGAGTGAGGTTTGCAATGACACCTTGAGCTGTTAGTGTGTGATGGGCTTTCAAATAATTTACCCTATTGTATTGATAATTTTGAACAATTTGATAGCGTTCATCTCTATTTGAGACATCCACACTCAGTTGTGTCCATGTTTGATGTCTAGAATGTATCATTGTGACCTCTTCGTAGTCATCTGCATCATGGTATACAATACAAATATATCATGTCACCTGATAGTTGAACACATTTGTATACATCATGTCACCATATAAGATTTGATGCTTCTGTAATTTGCATCAACGTTTTGGATCACACCCTGTGATCCACCATCAGGATGAAGGAGAGTGTCAATTGGGGCATTTAATTTGAAAATCTCTGGGCACTCTCCTTCTACAGGATGATGGATTGCAAAGTGTGACCAGAAACGTTGGTGTAAAAAAGAGATAGACAATCAAATCTAGAAGCGGGTAATGTAATTCAGTCATGGCTTGTGGAAATTTAGTAAATTTAATATCTGTAAATTTACTAAATTAGTAAGTAGACTGTTGTTTGATGTTCAATTGTGTTTGGATGTTTCTGTTAAACTAATTCAAAATTTTATGTTTGTTTCTATTTTAGGGTCATTTCATTCGAGCTGTTGAGGGTTGGTTTTCTGTCATGTAGGGTTTTAAGAATATATTGAACTGTTATACGTAAATTGAAAAGAGGTTTGTGGATTGTGAACAAGAAAAATACTTACAAAACAGATATTCTTTGCTTGAATGTGTGGCTTCTTGCACCCCTGCAACGTGCTCTTTCTCTGTCTTCTTGCTCTTTGCTTCTTGCTTTCACTCACTGAATGAAATGCGTTGATTTCAAGTGCTTATTTATGTTTGAGAATTTGAATTTGAATCGAAGTTCTTTAATTTTTTTACCTATTGTGTTGAATTTGAATTTGAATCTCCATATTTCCCTATTTATGTCGGAGTTGATTGTTTTTGTTGTTCAATTCGTGGCCTTACACAAGCATTGTGATGGATGTAGGTGATATGACTGGTAACGGTGCTAAAGCGACCATATCAGCCTAGTTCGAGCTAGACAAATGGGATGGGGGATGCAGAAAGGTGTTGAAAGGGTCTCGTGGTCTGACACAGATGTGGACAAATTTTGATCATCAAGTGACATTTGATTGGCCACGTCAGTGTCCATGGGTGCTCACATGGCATGTGGTTGTTGTCATGTCATTTTGTATTGCCTCCAAGTCAGCTTATTTAGGCTCAACATGTTATCGTTTTAATGTTTAATACAAACTTTAATGTTTTTATCATGGTCCCTTTATTAGGAACGTGATCTTATTTGACATAACTCAAAAACTTTTATTCGAATCAATATGAATGGTTTAAATGTTTATGTGTGAACATAAAGATTTATATTTTGAATGCAAAAGATACACTTTATGGTTAATTCGTCTTATTGTTTAATGGTATTATTTATTTGTTCAATGTTGAACATGTGGTGGGACACACGTCGATAGGTACTGGGTGGTTAGGCGGACAACTATGGGCCCCAAACCGCCTAAGACCTATCACACATTTAGGTCTCTGCACACGTAATGGCTCCTCTTCGCTACTAGGCGAAATGGCTATGGGAGCGAAAATTTGCACCCCCATAGTGTATTTACAAGGGCCCCACCTTGTAATACAAATACACTATGGGGGGTAAGGGCGTTGTCTACGGAGGCAAAAATTTGCACCCCATATTGTATATGTATTACAAGGTGGGGCCCTTGTAAATACACTATGGGGGTGCAAATTTTCACTCCCATAGCCATTTCGATTACTAGACCAGAAAACCCTTTTGTTACGGCCATTTGGGGTTTTGTATTATTTGAATCGCATTTTATCGTTATTCAAGGTATTTTTGATTTTTTTGTAGAATTCTATAAAACCACAAAAACATCTAGGAATGGGTAGTGTTAAAACCTAAGTATGTTGGGGCGAAAGCTAAGCTTCATATTAGGTGGTAGTGTATAATCTAATATGTCTTTAATATACTATCATATCATTAAAAATAAATGTTTCATATTAGGTCGGTAGTGTACAAACTGAGTTGGTCTAGTGGTGGAGATTGAAAGAGAGGTCACAAGTTCAAATCCCACAAAGGGGTAGGGTATGTACACCTTGTTTGTAGACGCATATACAAATTGTGGACTATAAAAGATCCTTTCTTTTCCTTTCAAGAGAGGAATACTCATATGCCAAGGGTTAAAGCTAAGCTTCATATTAGATGGATTATTCATGCATTCATTGCATTCAATTCCTTTCAATAATTTATCAACCATAGTATAGAGTTACATTTTTTGAAGAAATCTTTTCTAGTTATATTTAATTTTCTATTTTAATTGATTGTACAAATGTCATTTATTTAAGCCCATTAGATTCCCACAATCTATAATTGATTGATATGAAGATTTTTGAATTCAACTATGGATGCAAAAATTGATACACTTTTGAATCTATAAATCTTCATATCATGTCATTTATTTGTCTTTCCATCAGTTTATATTAGAAAAAGTAAAGACAAAAATTAAAATTTTCTTTCTTTAAAAAATGATATGTTTTAAAGCATTTAAATCATCAATCAAACATGTCTTTAATATACTATCATATCATTAAAAAGAAATTTTTCATATTATTAATTTGTCAAGGGAGAAATATTCATGCATTTATTGTATTCAATTTCTTTCAATAATTTAATCAATCATCGTATAGAAATAATTTTTTTAAAGAAAATTCTTCTAGTTATATTTAATTTTCTTTTTTTTTTAAATTATTATTGGTAAAAGTATATTTATTTATTATAGACCGGGTTTTAATCCTGGCTCGACCCTGGTGGGGCTACAACCAAGGAGCCGCCTCCCTAAACTGCAAAGCACCAGAGTGCAAAGACCCATCAACAAGTCAACACAAAAAATCTTCATCTAAGCTCCAATCGAAATAATCGGCCGAGTCAATCAATTGATCGAACCCTCTTTCATTTCTTTCTTATGCCTCTTCCCCTACACCTTTATCCACCCATCACCTTTCTCAATAACACCTTGTGACACCCTAACAAACTCACAAGATGAAACCACATTATCTCCCACCGCACAAAGTGAGCCAACATGACTGTCAACTTCTCCTACTGCAGAGCCACAACCAACAAATGCATTGTTCATGTTCATAAACTCCAGTGCCCTGTATCTTTTGAAATTGAGGAGGTCATGTTCAGTTTATTAGCCTCCTTCTGACTTAGCTTTTATTTAGTATTTTTATTAGCTTTTTTACTATTTCCCTCTTTATGAATGGTTGTATCCTCCTTCTCCACCGAATAGTGGTGAGGGGATACCTCCCTCCACCATGTAGCCAATTCATTATATTTTTATTTAGCATATTTAGTAGCCATATGAACTGTTTGATAACATCTTTTGCATCTAAAGGGGACATTTTCATACTCTACTAGCTGTATCTAGATCCCTTTTGCTAATTTCATATATAACTCAACAAGAGGAGCTTTGGATAGGTCCATCCCAACTAAGATGCATGCATAAGTGGTGTGCAAATACTCCATATAATCCACATCCACTTCCAAAAACTTCCCTAAAGTACTTCTTATAGCTCTGAAACAAGATTCAAACTAGAACTATAATGGCAAGTTAGGCAGTCTTACCCATACTGGGATTTAATCGAAAGATTCCATAGCAGGGTTGAAAGAAGGATACCGAGGTTTCAATAAAAGAATATGCTTCTCCTCCCAGCTCCAAAGATGCTCACACAAGATTATCTTCTTGTCTTGCTCATTATCGAACACCACTACAAAAAAACCTCTAGCTCTAGGGTAGATCTACACATCTCCATCCAAAATGGGCTTCCAACATTTCGTTACCCACTTATGCAGTTCCACCAAACTTGGCCAAAAACCTTGATATCGCCCAATCGGCCACATCTCAGCAAAATACAATTCATTCTCCTTCACTTCATCAATGGTTTCCGCATCAAAACTTACTGTTGGCATGTCAATAGCCGAAATACCCTGGAAAAAGGGCGGGACCCCTTCCTAGCTAATCCATGCGCCCATAAATCCCTTGCTTTTCTCCTCCACCCATTTCAAATAAGCATCCTTATGGGAATCTTCTTCCCAAGCTGGTTAACACCACTTTTTATGGAATTGCAGTTAACATCATCGCCTTGCAAGAGACCAAAAACAACATGATGAAAGCCACCCATAGAAGGAACAAAAAGGTCTTGCTCAAATCCGCGCGTGTTGCCAGAAGCAGGAGCCAAAAACTCAAATGAGCATCGTCGCGATTGGGAGACATCACCATGTCTATGCAAGGCATCAGAAACCCTAAAAGTCGGAAGGCATCATCATAGAGGTGGTATCGCAATGACTCTTTCCCATATTTAATTTTATATTTTAATTGATTATAAAAATGTCATTTATTTAAACGCATTAAAGATTTCCACAATCCATAATTGATTGATATGAATATTTTTGAATTCAAAATTTGATACATAGTTTAATCTAGATTTCTTCATATAATGTCATTTATTTGTCTTTCTATTGGTTTATATTAGAAAAGTAAGGGCAAAAACCAGTTTAAAAAAAAAATGATATGAAGATTACTTGTTAGCATTACGCTATATGTTGTCATTGATGTCAAATCCTGTGGTCTGGATTAGGTTTGAATGTAGTATGTCGAGTAGTAGTGTTTGTATGAGATGTTGTTGGGCATCTAGAGATTTCCTGGATGTCTCAGTGGCTTTTCAGAATATGTGTTGCTGATACTACTCGGTGCTATTTTTAGGTCTAGATTGATTCAGAAGTCGAGGCTTTTGGTCCAAATGTTAAGGTTGTGTAACAACAATTGTATAGCATGTGGATAATGTTTTGGGTCCTGCTTTGGCGATGTATGTAATGTGTTGATGTGTTCGATGAGAAATATTGTGATTTGGTCCACTTCTCATTCCTTCCCACCACCAAAATGTTTAGTGGTGACCTATTTTAGATCTTTGTCTTGGTTGACTTAGAGGATAATGTTTTTCTAGAGACAGTATATGTAGGGGTATGATCTAGATGAGTTGGTATGGCTTTTTATGTTGAAGAATGCGATATTGAAAGAATCTAGTTGATGTGTAATTGTTGTGTTGCAAATTGTTACTGGAAGTAGTTCCAACAGTGCAGATTGTATTTTAGTGGTTGATTTTCTTTTATCTTTCTTTCTTCGACAGTGAGCCTTTTTCTAGGCAATGAGCCCTCCAGCAATGAGCCTTTCTGGGTAGTGAGCCCACCTGTAGTGATCATCTTGGCAATGAGCTATCCTTTGTAAAAATCACCTTAACCGATGTCACCTTAACTGGTGTTTCTATATTGAGAATTAGTATTCTCCATGGTTTTTTCCTTCTTGGGTTTTCCATGTAAATTCTAGTGTTCTCTGTGTCTGATTTGTTATGTGCATACGTTTTCATGCTTTATCTATTTTGATTAATTCTACTAGTTGTTTCAGATCTATGAATGAAAGTTTAATTTTAATTTTTTATTATCAACTGATTCATCTCCCCCTCTCAGTTGCTCGAATATTCAACATCACTTGTGTGTATTCAACTATAGATGCAAAAATTGATACACGGTGAAAAGGGGCAAAAATAAAAATGATATGTTTTTAAGCATTTAATTCATCAATCAAATGTCAATTGTATTTTTTACTTGAATGACATATCACTATTGTATATGTCATATCTTGACTTTATTTTATATTTTTTATTGGTTGCTTTTTGAAAGTTGGCCATTCAAAATTAATTTGTCATTTTATTTTTTATAAAAAGATGTAATGCTCAAAATTTGGTGGTTAAATTTTTAAGCCTGTTAATCTTTTGAATGACAAGTGAATAGTGTTATATATGTGACATGTTGGCAAAATAATTTAATTTGAAAGTTATTTCTACCTACAATTTAACAATCTGCAATTATTTTGCCAATTTAAATTCATCCACCATCTACATATGATTTTTTTCATTATATTTTTTAATATATTAAATTATTTGGTTATATTTGTACTCTAGACTTTTTCCATTTGTATACTTTTATTGGTGTACCATCTTTTGGGATTTTGATACTCAAAAACTATTTTTTTTAAAAAAATAGTTCATAATCTTAAAATTATTTGAAAAAAATAATGATTTCTAACAAATTAGTAAACAAATCCTTCTTTGTAGTTCTAACTCAATTCTTTAGCAGCACTAATGAAATCTTTAGACTAACACAAACAATCACATTGTTGGTAGGAACTTGACGTAATACGTCTCTTGCTATATATAGTGTTAGAGTAAAGATATTAGTTTACTTAATTAATTAAATCACATTGATTTAATAATTAAGTTACCTTTTCTCTATTTCACTTAAGCTAAACTTAGGAATATTAATAATTAATTTATTATTAATTATTAATTTCTTTTAGGGTTTTACCTTTTAGGTTTGATCTCCTTTATAAGGATTGATCCCTTTGTATTCCTTAACCAATCTGATTATCATTATTGCATTCTTTTGCTCTAGGTTTTCAAAGAAATCTTTGTGTTTTGTGAATCTTCTATTGTTGTGACAAATTAGTTGCATATAGGTGTTCATTGGGTTTTGTGAGGTTTTCTCTATTTCACAACTTTCACATGGTATAAGAGCTTCAAACCTGATGCTTTTTTGTTCTTCAGATTGAGAGATTCTACCTATAACAGGTCTTCTGTGCAATTTGGGTTTATTTGGACCTCACCATTGAATCTGATACATGTCAAGTAGTCAAAATTGACATTTTGTTTGTAAATTTTTGATTCACGGGGCCAGATCTGTGAGGGTTTAAAAATTTAGCTTTTTTTGTGATCCAGGGGGGCACCTATTTTTTGGAGCAATTTGGGAAAAAAGGATATCATAGATGGCTTCTAGAGGCCGATTCCATGAATTTTGATATAGAATTTGCCTATTTTCGGTGGCACGGGCATCTGGGATATGATTTTTTCTGGTATAAATAAATAAATTTTGATTGCTAGGTTTTTAATTTTTTTGTTAAAAAATAAAATAAAAATCAAGTTGGTGGATGTTAAAAGATTTTTTTTAATTAAAAAAAACTCAACCCTTTGCAACAAAAGTACCATGCATTAGCGTTGACGTCAGCATGACGCGGATGGCTTGCATGCCCCCCTGTGACCCTCTTTGTGCCTTGAAAGAGGGTTTTTTTTTTCTTTTGGCCATAACTTCGGCATACGATATCATTTTTTGGCAAACGAGATATCATTGGAAATATGGTTTCATCTACTTTATAGATATGTGGGTTTCATCACCTGGTTTTGCTTCTGGTACATTATATAGCCATTTGAAGTCAAGAGGTGCCTTTTTCAGTCCCGAGCTCATAACTTTTCACCAATTTCTTCATTTTTCGCGATTCTAGCAGCGTTGGGACAGTATTTCAGAGCTCTTCACATCCATCCATGCACTTTTTCCAGATTTTTCTCTAGGTACATTTTAGTCAATTTTTTGTGTTTTCACACTCTGGTGAATTACTTGAACATATGAGCTCATGAAAACTTCTCATTTGGGTGGAATGACTTGTTGTTGGTTGTTCTTCATGTATTTCAAGCCTTTTGTCTTCTTTGAGCATTGCATACATCTTTTTGTAAGCATTTTCTTTTTTGCAAACACACTGAGATAAAGTGCCACTATGCCTTGCATGCTAGGGATCTTGCACATCTTGTGCCTTATTGTACTCGCACTCCATTATAAAGTGCCATGGGGGGTTTGATGTTTGTCTTTGTTTTCCATCTACCTTTGTCACATGAGTATTCCTTCCATTACATTAGCCTCATGATGTGTGTCAAGTGAGTGTTCCTTCCACGACACTAGCCTTTATATGTGTTTGTACTTTCTTCTGCACTCTCGATGTTCCTGGTTCTTCGTCATGCAGTTTTTCTTGGCATTCAGTTTTAGTGTACCTGTCACCTCTCCCTTGTCAACATTATGGGGGGGTTTCTCCTGTTGATTGTTGGTTCTAATGCTTCCTTGGCTTGTTGGAGTGAGCTATGTATTCAGTATTTGTTCCTATGTACTAGGCAGATGCAGTGGTTGGCTACTTATACATTTCGATGAGATGGATCATTTACCATATGGACACTCTTCCATTCCTTTTTTGGAGGCAACCTTCCATCTTCAATTGATCAACTCTTCAGACTTTGGTGTTTTTGCCATCTGTATCTTCGAGTTCAGTTGTTTGCCTTTGTTTGCCATTTGATTCGAGTAGTGTTATTTGAGGGCACCCAAACATATTACAGTCTTCTCTACTTGATCATCTTTTATTTCAGTGGAGGTTCTTCAGATTGACAGTTATTCTTCGAAAGTGTTTGTAGCTTCATGCTTCAGTGGTGTTCTTCATGTTCATCCTTTGTTCCTTTTTTCTAGGACATTCTCTTGTTTGGAGGCTTCTTCAGTCCTTCACTTGTATTTATCTCTTTAGGAGAGGAGTTTTTCCTATTTGGTTTTCTCCTTTTCTCCAGTTGTGAGAGATCTTTTGTACTTGGGTACCTCATCAGACCTAGTTGTCAGGACCCATTGTTACTTTCATACATTTTTATCCTTAGTTGTTTTTAGCTACTCTCTAAGTTCATCTTAAGGGGGGGTGTTAGAGTCATCATGTATTAGCTAATAATTATTTATTTAATTATTAGTCTATTATCCTCTACACTTAAGCTAAACTTAGGCATTTAATAATATTGTAGGTATTTAATAATTATTCTAATTATTAAATACACATTATCCCTTTAGGGTTTCTTTAGGGTTGCATAATCTTCTTTTATAAGGATTGTATTGCTTTTGTGCTCAAATTGCTCTGAAAAAAAGGTGCCCCTAGATCACAAAAAAAAGTTCTGAAAAATTAGGAACAAGTAGTAGCAGATGTAGGCTATGATACAATGAATTTTCATATATAATTCGACCAATTTGGGCATCAAAGACCTCTGAGGGAATTTTTTTTTTTGCTTGTACAGGTCAATTTAGTTGAGGGCACATAAATTGAGACAAAATATGGGGATAGCTAAGGAATATGGGCACTTTGACACAAAACAAAGATCACCATCGCGCTCAGAAGGCCCAAAAACCCCTAAATTGCCTGTCAAATCATCAAAATCGAAGTTCATAAATTTTTTTTGGTGATTTTGTATTGGCACACTTTACGAGGCACACAAATCTGTATGACTGTACCACCTGCACGTGTGTTAGTACCTATGGGCAGAATTTTTTTCAAAAAAAATCTGCTAAAAAAAAATCATCATGCATAAATATTTTTGTTAAAATATTTTGGGGGTGCAAAATTTTTTTTGAAGGAAGGTTATTTTTTTTAATTAAATAAAAAAGAGGGCAAACCTTTTGCAACAAAAGTACCATGCATCAGCGCTGGCGTTAGTGGTACAAATGGCCCCTATGACCCTCTTTGTGTCCTAAAAGAGGGGTTTTTTTGTTTTGACCATAATTTGGGCATACGATATCATTTTTTGACAAACGAGATATCGTTGGAAAGTTGGTTTTGTGTACTTTCCATATTTGTGGGTTTCACCACTTTTTTTTTTTTTTTGGTGCTCATACATTCTACAGTCATTTGAAGTCAAAGGTATTGTTTTCAGTCCCAAGCTTGTATCTTTTCACCAATTTCTTCATTTTTCGCAATTCCAATGGCGTTGGGATGGTGTTTGAGATCTCTTCACAACCATCCATGCACTTTTTCCATATTTTAGTCCATGTACATTTTATTCAATTTTTTGTGTTTTCACACTCTGGTGAATTACTTGGACATATGAGCTCGTGGAAACTTCTAGTTTGTGTGGGATGACTCTTTTTTGGCTGTTCTTCATGTATTTCCAGTTTTATGTCTTTTTTTGACATTATGAGCTTTCATTGTAAGCACTTGTGATTTTATAATTGCATTGAGATAAAGTGCCTTTGTATTGCACATGTATTATGGGATCTTGCACACTAGTTTTATGCCTTATTGTACTTGCACTATGATATAAAGTACCATGGGGGTTTGATGTTTGCCTTTGTTTGCCTTCATACCTTTCTCATGCGTGTGTGCCTTGGTTTGCACACCCTTTGTATTTGCTTGTACTTTCATGTCTGCACGATTAGATGTTCTTGGTTCTTCTTCATGGACTACATTATGGCTTTCAGATTGAAAGTGTACCTGTCATACCTCTCCCTTGTCAGCATTATGGGGGGGTTTCTACTGTTGGTGCTAATGCTTCCTTGGTTTTGCGTTGGAGTGAGCTATGTATTTAGTATTTGTTCCTATGTACTAGGCGTATGTAGTGTCTGGTTACCCATGCATTTCAGTGAGATGGAATACTTACCATATGGACACTCTTGCATTCTTATTTTTGGAGGCGACCTTCTATTTTTTCATTTGACCAGTTCTTCAGACTATTGGTAATTGTGCCATCTATATCTTCGAGTTCCATATGTTTTGCCTGTGTTTGTCATCTAATTCAAATTCGAGTAGTGTCATTCAAGACACTCATGCAAATTCATGTCTTCTTGATCCCGATCATCTTTTATTTCGGAGGAGGTTCTTATTTCAGTATCATAGCAGTCATTCAATGATAGTGTTTGCAGCTTCTTCATGCTTCAGTGATTCTTCATGCTCATTTTTTTGTTCCTATCTTTTGGAAAATTCTTGTTTGGAGGCTTCTTAGTCCTTCACTTGAGTTTTCATCTCTTCTTGGAAAGGAGTTTTGTTCCCATAGGGTTTTCTCCCTTTTCTCCATTTTACAGAGATTTCATTATACTTGGGTACCTCATTAGGCCTTGTTGCCGGGACCCATTTTTGCTTTCATGCATATAGTCCTTAGTTGTTTTTTAGCTTCTCCCTAACTTCATCTTAAGGTGGGGTGGTGGGGGGGGGGGGGGGTGTGTGTTAGAGTAAAGGTATTGGTTTACTTAATTAATTAAATCACAATGATTTAATAATTAAGCCACCTTTTCTCTATTTCACTTAAGCTAAATTTAGGAAGCTAAACTTAGGAATATTAATAATTAATTTATTATTAATTATTAATTGCTTTTAGGGTTTTACCTTTTAGGTTTGATCTCCTTTTATAAGGATTGATCCCTTTGTATTCTTTAACCAATCTGATTATCATTATTACATTCTTTTGCTCTAGGTTTTCAAAGCAATCCTTGTGTTTTGTGAATCTTCCATTGTTGTGGCAAGTTATTTGCATACAGGTGTTCACTAGGTTCTGTGAGGTTGTATTCTACAACTTTTACATATAGTATTGATTTGTTTTCATTATGAATGAATATAAATGGGGTTCACTTATTATAGAATAGTAGGTCATCAAAAATATTATAACACAACATATTTTTTGATAGTTCATTTTTTGCATGATTGGTTTAGAATTATCGCATAATTAGGTTATCTTTTAATATTTCAAAATACGTTGAATCATTTTTCACACAATTTTCATCATCTATTGAGGCCTTATTACCATTGCATACTGTCAATCATTCACCATTGTTGAGCATATTGCATATCATAGGGAAGCTTATAAGTACACATATATGCTTCTCAAATAATGTTTTTGTTGTTATTTTGGGTTGAATGAGCTTCAAAATTGAAAAATAAAGCACCTTCAAACAAAGGAATACCTTCCATTGAAGGATACCTTTATTTGAAGGTGCTTTGTCATTATTTGAAGGTATAATACCCTTGTTTGAAGGTGACCTTCAAACAAAGATCTTATTTTATTGCTAAAAAGTGAACAAAGCATAATAACTTTTGGAAAGTCATTCCATTTTCACTATCTTAGCAGCGTGGTTTGTGTTGGATATTACATTAACTTATTGGTTAGTTTTTAGTTTATATTAATAAAAAAATTAGTCTCTTGGGAGTAATTCTCATGAGTAAGTTGATTAGTTTCACAAGAAAAACAAAGACTATAGCTAATCCACAATGATGTAAATCCGACCTAATTGAATATATTTTTTTTAATTTCATTTTTTATTTATTTGCAATAATGGTGTGAAGTGAAGTTATTTTTATTGGCTTTGTCATTGTCAATATGGCATCAGAGCATTATTTCTTCCTATGCATGAACATTTGAATGTAGTGAACTCCATAAGAATGATAAAGACACTCCATTCATATCTATTGTTGGGCACTTGAGTATGCTAGTCTTTTTGTTACATCGCGTTAAAGATTTTAAGGGTATGTAAGCCATAAGAGTGGCATTACTTTTACAACAATAAGGAGAGATGACTTTACAAATATGACAACCTGATGTGAAACTATTTTATCATATTGCACAACATTTGAAAAGTGTAGAGGTTTGGTGGATGTTGTGTGGAACTTAGATGTCAAGGAGAAGTGGTTAGGCATGAGTATTTAGTTTTACAAAGTCATAGTTTTTCATATTGTGTGTTTTACCATATGTATTTTGATTTTGGTCATCATAAGACTTTATCATTTATTAGGTAGTGAATAGGCATTTTTATGACCATTGTGAGTATTAAATGGTCATGAAATAGGTATGATTATTAGGGAGGTGTTTGTAGATTTTTATTTAGTAAAATATCCCAAGAGAGCATGTTGTAAAAATAAGTCGTGATTAAGAGAAGGAAAACATAAAATATTTGCTTTTATATGAGACTCAACATTTTTGGTTGGGTGTAGAACCTTACTTAGGAAACATTTTAAAGTCAATTTACCTTGTTGTTCAATCCTGCACAATCATGCACTCTTAGTTCTTATATTTGTGTGAATCAAAGGAAAGAAGTTAAATAGGAAGTTGTGAGAGCCTACAAATTGATATATGTATATTCTATTGTGACTTTTGATTGATTGGTGACTCGATGAAATAATCTACTACAAAGGTATGAATGTTAGCCTCTATTTTGGGATTGACATAAGCAACAAAGTTGAAAAAATAAAATAAGGAAGATCATGTCACATCCCAATTTTTGATTTATTGATAAATGTGTGTGCATGAATGAGAATTAGAAGTGATTGCTAATAATGCATGATATTAATATTTAAATATAGATGAATTGTTATGATGCAAGTACTTTTGATTATGATTATGGTTTTTATGAACTAATGTATTGACGAAAATTTGAGTGCAAATGAGTGCAAGAACTGATTGAAGGTGAGAACATGGATGAGGTAGAGATGACCTAGCCAAAGTAGAGATGTAACAAATAAAATATTGAAAATTTAAATACAAGGACAAGAATTTATAATAGTCCTAATGGTATCATGAAAGGATGAAAGGCACCTGAAAATTGAGTCAAGATCCTACTAATGGATGCTACTTGCATAACCTAGCCTTCGATAAATGAAACTCCCAAAGGAAAAGTAAAAATGGTTGACAATGTTTTCGAGTAAAATGATAGTTATATACCAAATAGTATGTAAAATGAGATAAATACTTAGAAGGTTGTTAAAAATATTCTTTAATGGAAGTGATTCAGCTAAAGGGCATGACTATAATGAACAAAAGTGATTTACACATAGAGTCATACTACCAAATCAATGCAATAAGGATAGACTTAGTATCAAGTTTGAAAAATATGTTTCCACAAAACATAATAGGTCAGAATGGTCTTCAAGGTTCTCGTTATCTCTCAAATACTTATGGTGGAGCCCTACTAAGTTTTATTGATCTCTGGTCCTTAAACCCTGTGAACAATGGCTATATCTAAGCTTGCATTGTCTTAAACGCTATCGCGGGCTCCAGATATATTGTATCTCTCAGAGTCGCATTCATGTGCTTTAACACCACATATCACAGTGGGACTAGGTCTCGTTTAGCCTTGCGCTGTTGGGATATGCTGACACATGACATCCAGGTAGAAATTGTGGTTTACAATGGAAAATTCTTGTTAGTTGAGACTAGATTCAAGTGAATGCTTTCTTTTTTAATCTAATTGTTTGAATCTGAGCCATGGATCTTGTTGTGTTCAACCCAAATCAGTAATTTTCATTTAAACTTGGAAATGACTAGTTCCTGTTTCATTTGCCAAACTACTGAAAAAAATGGTGATTTGATCACTTTCGATCGATTTTATGCTCATTTTCATATAATAAATACATGAAAAAGACCATCGTGATGAATACAATTGATTGCAGACATAATTTTCAAGCAATTCCAACTCTCTGTAATGAAATTTGAAGAACTAGGGTTTTGGTGCAAGCGGTCTGTAAGTATAAAATCGAGTTATTTCTCCGTCAATCTGCTTGAAATCATCACTATAATTATAATTGATCTAATTGTTGAGGTGAATTGTTAGTTGTTTGTATTTTCAGAGAAACCCTAACCTAGAGAGATATCCTAAGCTACAAAAATGGTCAGCACATTTGGAACCAAGAGGGGTTTCGAGGAGGATTTGTTTGTTCAATGTCCTGGCTCAACTAAGGAGTCTATGGCTATCTCTTGTAAGAAGGGAATCACTGAGAAATTCGTTGATGAATTGGGAGGGGTTAGAGACATAATTATACCCATTGTTGGCTGGTCTTTGTTTGAATATTGGTACAAAAACGGTTGTCAAGATTTCCACTAAAGAATGGATGGTTTTTAGACATGGGAAAGGTTGTGGTGCCTAATATTCTTATGGATGCAGCAAATAGATGTGATCTTTAGTCAAAGAGCATTTTGGTATTGCGTTCACAAAGTCTTATGAGACTTTTGAAGACTATTTTATGATCACATATTATTCACCATGTCAAAGAAGTTAAATCATTTAATCAATGGTGATGAAAGAGACCATGTAAATGGAAAGTTACTTTAATCATTTGTACTCTACGAAAATGACAAAATAGGTAGGAGTCCCCTCTTAGAATCTTTTATTTTGAGGTATTTGGAAACTTGTTAGGGGTTGTAAGAGAATCTATGATGGTTATGATAGATGTCATAAGATTCTATTACAACACATATGATGGTTTATGACAAAATCCTTTAAAAGGTGCACATGGATGAGATGCCTTATGACAACTATAAAAGCATATGCAAGTTGCTATTTTGGGTAGATTTGACTCAAATCAAGGAAATAGGCATGAGTTTTTCTAGGTGGTTTTGTAGCTTGTTGTTTGGTGATACCATGGTTGTATTCATCCTCACAAATCTCTATAAATTAGGGCCTTGAGCTAGAGCTATTCATCTAGTCTTGTTCATTTTCTAGGATAGCGAAGCGTTGCCATGTTTTACAAAGGTCTAGATAGAAGTGTATTGTTGTTGTATTCTTCATTGGATTAATAATATTTTTGCCTCTCTTTCTATGGTGGAGTTTTTTCTTGAAAGGCTTTCTCCATGTAATCTGGTATTTCATGTGTAGTGGTTTTTTGGTTCTTGTTTATATTCTATAATCACTTTGATAAGGGTTAATCGTAGTTTTAGATTTGCAATAATTTTCATTTAAAGTTCATATTGAAAGCTTTCTTCACCTTGTTTTACAACATCTGGTATAAGAGCTAATGATTCCGTTGAGGGAGGGACGCCTTTCTCTATAAGTGTTGAAGATTTTTTGTTGTAGTGGGAGCTTTTGTTTTATGGGTTTTTTTGTAAATTTGAAAAAGGTTGTATACCATAGCCTCCACCTCTCATCAATATATTGATGTTCAATGGCACTAGTTACAAGATGTGGAAGCTGAAATTTGAGGATCTCCTAGAAGAGAGAGATCAGTGGTTGCCTGTTTAAAATGAAAATAAACTAGAGGATTCTACCTTGATAGATGATCAATTTAAAAAGTTAGACAAGAAGGCACAAAGAACCATTTGGTTGTGTTTAACTGACTTCGTCCTCTTGAATGTCTCTACAAAGACACCACATACAAGTTATGAAAGAAAATAGGTGATATGTATCAAACTAAGAGGTTGTCTAACAAGCTATATCTGAAAAGACGTTTGTATTCTTTGAAAATGAGGGATGGTGATGCTATTGTTGAACATTTGAATGCTTTTAATTTGATTTTAAGTTAGCTTGCATCAATAGATGTTGGTATTGAAAATGAAGGTAAATGTATTCTTCTACTTTGCTCTTTGTCTGATTCTTGGGAAAATTTAATTGTTGCTATAAGTAGTGGTGGTGCAAAGCCTAAGATGGACATTGTGATTCCCATAATTCTTTCAAAATAAATGAGGAGAAAGACCATGAATGTTGACTCCTAAGATGCCTTACATGTTTGAAGAAGGGCTAAAGGGGATAAAAATAAGGATAAATCAAAAGGATGTTCTAAGACCCCTGAAAAGAGTAGAGTTTAGTGTTGGAACTGTGGTAAAAGAGGGCATGTGAAGGAGTGTAGAAACAAGAAAAAGGGTATTGAAGCTTCCATAGATAAGTTCTCAAATGATAGTGATTTTGATGCTATGTTTATTTAAGCTAACTCTATTAGTAATGATGCTTGGTTTGCTGATTCAGGGGCTTCCTACCATATGACTCTCACAAGGAGTGGTTTTCTAAGTATAAAGGATATGATGGAGGATAAGTTTTTCTTGTTGATAACACCTCAGTGAAGATTGTTGGCAAAGGAAAGGTAGAGTTGTGTTTCAGTGATGGGAGAATTGTTTCTATTGATACTGTTTTACATATTCCAAATCTTACAAGAAGTTTATTTTCAGTTTCTAAATTAAATGATACTTAAATGCATGTGACATTTAATAAGTCTGGTTGCAAGTTAGTAAGGGGAAGTTTGGTAATTGCCAAAGGATATTGGATAGGGACTTTGTTTAAGCTACATGCTTCAACATTGTAATTCATATTTTGTAACTAGGACTGGAAATGCATGTATGTTGTGACACCATAGATTGGGTCACATTGGTGAAAAAGGTCTTAAGACCATTCTAGAAGAGTTTTTATTATTCTGTTAGTGAGAGTGATTTTTGTGAGCACCATGTGTTTGGTAAACAAAATAGATCTTCATTTCCTAAAGGAGTTAATAAAGATAAGAGACTTTTAGAAATAATTCATTCGGATGTATGTGGTCCAGTGCATGTTGACTCTTTGAATAGATCTCAATGTTATGTTTCCTTCATTGATGATGTCTCAAGATATACTTGGATTTATTTTATGCATTTAAAATATGAAGTTTTCACTAAGTTTAAGGACCTTAAGGCATTTGTTGAAAAACAATTAGATTATAAGATAAAAGCATTGAGATCTGACAATAGGGGTGAATGCACTCTAAGGGATTTGATGAGTTTTGCAAACATGCAAGAATCGTTAGGAAAAAGACTACACCTTACACTCCCCAACAAAATGGGGTAGCAAAAAAAATGAACTATACATTAATGGAAAGAGCTAAGAGTAGTGTAAATCTTATGATGAGATGACTCTTGTAAGGTCTTCGTCAAGTGGGAGATTGTTGGGATTAAGGTGCTTCAACCTTAGGAGTCTCGATGGAATCATTTAATTAATTTAATGGTCTTGTGTACTGATTTTATTTATATAATGGAATATTTTAAGTTTCCAAAGTGCAAATCTTAATTGCGGAGCTTGATGGCAAGTTGGTTGCAACAAGCTTTGAGGATAAAGTGAAATTGTGACACTTGGCACAAGGAAGGAATTTTGGAGAATTTTTTTTCTTTGGAGCTCTTTAAAGCCCCCTCCATGCGACACGTGGCGATTGCTTCTCATTCCCTTTGAGCACGGTGTTGGGACTGATTAAAATTGAGTCAATTTTATAGGCCCATTTCAAATTTTTGCTCTGCATACCTAAATGAAGTCAGTTTGAACGACCTAGTTAGCAAGGGGGTAAATGGAGCTGGTTGATTTTCAGAGGGTAAGGCTCGGGATTCATGTCCCACACCTTTCATTTGGCCTATTCAATGATGTGCAACTTTCAAAATTCAATTTGGATAAGTTTACGAGGCACCCATTTTGAGGGGTGAGCTGGAAGTGCATTTTAGGCACAAATGCAGATTTTATGGAGTAGCCTTCTTTGAGCGATTACATCTTTTGCCCTGTTGATCGTCATGAAAAAATTCAAAATGGATTCAATTGTATGCATTAATTTGAGTCACCCTGCAAAATTTCAGGTCTTGACGAATCCATTTGCTCAGTTTTCAAAACCGAATCCGTTTGCAGTTTGTGTGTTTTGGCAAGTCCCTGTTTCGACAGCTAGTCGGAGCCCTGTTTTGCACAATTGTAAAACTTGCCTCAGTAAGCATCATGTCAGAATGTTTCTTCCAGGTTGATACCAGTATAAATGGTGAGCTACGTTTCAAATTTCAAGTCCTTATGAATCCGTTTGCTCAGTTTTCAAAGCTCAATCCTTTTGTAGTTTGTGATGTTTGCACAAGTGTAAAAATGTCCCGGTGAGCATCATGTCAGAATGTTTGATCTGGGCTAATGTTGGTATAAATGGTGAGCTACATTTCAAATTTCAAGCTTTTATCAATCCGTTTGATCGGTTTTCAAAAGGACTCATTTTGCCATCAAATTCAGTTATCCGCACTTCCAGTGTTAGATCAATTAATGTAGCCGTTTTGGTGAGCGCGCCATTTGCATCCTGTCATTCGGGTGATCAAAATGAGAATTCAAAGATTTAATATGTACTCAAAGGTACCTATGTTCCAAATTTGAGAGCCTACGGAGGTCGTTTGATATTTTTGAGAAAGGCATCATGTGTTGCCAGAACATTGACTTCATCAGGTCTGCAGTGTCGACAAAGCCAGTTGGCCGTTTTCGGAAATTAATATCTCTTCACTTGGGACTCATCTTGAGAAACCGTTTGGTAGATGTCATCCTTGTATATCAAAGTACATGGCTGTCAGATGGCGAGCTCCAGAAAGGTGTTTTGACAGGTTTGAAAATTACGTCATTGCGATTAAATGCGAAAATTGTGGCGTAATTGCCTGAAGGATGTAAAATGCAATTTTATGATCCGAAAATGGTGCCGATCGATTCCAGAGGTGTGTTTGAGGTTCCTGAAGCATTCCGAAGGTCAGTTGCGTGAAAATGAAAATTTTTTTTAGTCGGACCCACTTTGGGGCCCGACCTGGCTCTTGCCTGTGCATTGTTATTTTATTGCCGACTTAGCTTTATGAGCATTTCTAGAGTAATGTTGACGTCCATTGTTGGAGTCAAATACTTATATGTTTCCCACCAGAGGATAATGTAAAATCAATGCCATATTTTCCTTCCCTGCTGGAACTTGGTGGTTGGGAGATGAGTTTTATGAAATATGCAAACCAAATGAAAACCCCAACATCTTCCCTCTTTGCTGAATGTGTATTGTTTGGATGGCAAAAAAAAAGTAGAGTCTATGGCTGGTGTCTTTCATTATTCTCCATCTATAATGACCTTTACAACTCCATTGCCAAATGGTTATGACTGATTGCAGCCAAATACAAGGAGTGGTGAGAAAAGAGAAGTTTGAAAAGCCTTTGGCATGAAATGAAAACAACCAAGTGCATTGAAACTCCCTTTGATGGCAGCTACAGCAGCAATAAACTTTTAGACAAATGCATTTGGCAGGTGTAAAATTAAATCTCCTTTTGCAGCGTTGAAGATGGAGTTTGGAGGGCTCAAAAACTTCAAACAAAATGAAATTGGCAGTTCATGTGGTGGTGAACATACAAGTTTAAAAGGAAACCATTCAAACAAATGCCAGTAAAGTCCTCCCTGTGTGATCATCAGAAGGCAATGTGTTTTTTTTAAAGCAAAGTTCAAATGCATGTTTGCCAGCAGCTGGAGTCTTTTAAAACAAATACAATGTGCAGTAGGCAAGACTTCAACAATCAGACCCTCCCTCCACGTGAGTCCTCCAAAAAATGCAATTGGTGTATGCCTGAATTTTCCCATGCTGTGTATGGAAATTGAAAGATTTTAAAAATTCAAACCAATGCAAACAATCTTCAGCTCCCCTCTTCTGCGTAACATGGAGATTGGAGTGGAGCAAACAAACCTCACCTCTCACGTAGTGTTTGAAGGCAAAGTTCAAGGTTTTCAAAGCAAATATAAACCAGTCCAATGCTCCTCACATGGTCTCCTCTGGTAGCAACATTAAAACCATTCAACAAATAAACCAATGCTCCCTCCTTGTCTATGGTGTGGCTGTTGGGCATATTGCCAAATTCAACGCAGAAGAGCATACAAAGGGCGTTGAAAGCTTCAGAAGTCTCTTATGCGTGTTTGAGAGAGCCTGCAGTCAGCAACCAAAGTCTCACGTGGGAATGGAGAAAGGGCATTTAAAACTCAAGGCCCTTGTGTGAGGTGAATGAGGAAGGGGAGGCATTACCAGCAGGCAATATGTAACATTAACAGCAAATTCATTTGGCTGGTGTAAAGCCCAGCTGCCATGACTTTTCCCAGCATCCTCTTAGGCGCAGTGGAGAAGGGAGTTTAAAGTTTTTTTTTAATCAAATGTAAAAGGCCACCATTAAAGTCGCAGGGAAAAGCTCCAAAGTGCAGCTACAGACTTAACATCATTATCCCACATGCACTAGGAAGTAGTTATTTTTAATGTTTATATGCAAAAGCGCACAGTAACATAATGTCTAAGCCTTAAAGGCTTTTGACACAAGGTGCCCATGGGCGCCCAAGGTGGGCCCATGCATGAGCACGCTTCTCGAGGCGATGGAGGAGTTGACTGGACGAAGACCAAGTGGACCCCACACAGGCACGCTTTCCGAGGCAGACAGGCGAAATTTTGCAGACGAAGGCCGGGTTAACGAGCGAGCAAGTCCGAGAGAGATCAACGGTGTGCGCTATTTCGCGAAGGGAAGATGCACGTCGTTTAAACCCCGCGAAATAGAGAAAGTGAACGAGAGCCGTCCACGTGTCGTGATAGGTGGCAGTCCAGCAGGTGGGTCCCGGTGAGGTGGCACCCAGTGGCGATGACGTGGCATACAAGCAAGCAACTCAGTGGCGGTGACGTGGCCGACAAGTGGCAAAAGATGAGGTGTCATCCCAGGTGGCGCCCAGTAGACCCCATCAGCCAATCAGACCCCGCCACGTGGCAAGGCATCAGAGCACAAATGGAGGCAAAAAAATCAAATTTAAAATGATTAAATAATATAGTTCAAACTATATTGAAATTCGAAATATTTAAATGATGGATCCATGATGAGAATTAATTCGCCCAGGGTCCAATTTTTGGCCAAAGTATAAAGTGTTATATGTTTTTGGAAAGCTCTCGGAGTGAGGAATCTGAATATGAGGTTAATTTTGACAAATGTGAGATATTTTAGAAGCAGTTTCCACGGGAACAGAATTCAGTTAGAGAGGAGACACTTGGCAATTCAGTTGCAGATTTGATTTTCTTCTCTCCTCTTTTTATTCTGAATTCTTCTCAGTTGTAAGGGTTCCAGAATTCTGTGAGGAAGTGCTCCAGTTTTCATGGCTTCCATTTTCTGAAATTCTTGACCCATACTTGTAAAGTTCTATGGATCTATTCAGGGTATAGAGGCTACATTGCAGGATGATTGATTGTTTTCTAGTTGCAGGTCTTACTTGTGTCAGGCATGAGTAAATTTCCCATGATATTGTCTCTGTGATATGTTTTTTCATTATTATGAATTCAATCCTCAAGGAGGATGAAATTTGTCATCTCAAGGAGATTGTGTGACTGTTGTAGGTATCCTTCAAGGAAGGTTTTAAATTCTATAGTCAGTCATAAATGATGAAATATATTTCCAGATCTGATAAAATTGTGAATGAATCAAATAGTGCATTAATATAAGGTATTGATGCATGAATATCTTGTTTAAGGAAAATAAGCTTGCATCTATGATTCATATTTGTAGTTATGTCTGTGACTCTGTTGCCCAATGAACAAGGCACTGGTCTTGCAAGTTTGGGGATGTTTTTAGATATACATTTTAAAAGATAAATCTATTTCCCTTTATGTTTAGGGGTGTGTTCTTCTCATTCCAAGCTCTGTTTCATCCTATTGTTTATACAGATCTAGCCAATCTGTAATGTTTCCTAACCTATTGAGCTTGTGAAATGATCTATCTGCTTAATGTTGATGCAGTTACATGTCTGTAATTGTTGTATTTAGTGCATCAAGAGGGTGTCCCCCCCTAGGTCTAGCAGAACCTGAAGTGCAGGAGGATCAATTAGGGTCCTATGTTATGTTGTCCAAGCCCTGATGTGTTTTGTAGACTGAAATTGGCCATTTCATAGAAAGATTTGCAGGTGTTCTTGGGTTATCACTTTTGGTGAACAACACACGGATTTGGAAAGATTCTCAATGGGACCAAATCTTCCACTCGGATAGGCTTGGATTAAAATGGGAACTTCCAAATTAGCAAAAGGCTTGTTTATCTCATCTTGGATGACTTATGTTTATGGAATAAATAATATTTGTATTAAATATTATTTATGCAAGAGTTATGCAAAAGGAAGTTTCTATTTACATTCATAGATACATTGAATGTGTACGCTTTTGGGAATTTATTTGTTTTTGCATTGTAAGCTCTATAAATATAAGGATTGCTAGAGCAGTTGAAAGAATAAAGGAGTTCATTTTTACAGGGGTTATGCTGTTGGATTTTCTCTAGGATGTTTGCATACTGCTGAAACTGTTGTTTGATTTGGCAAGAACTTAAATTGCAATTACTTTCCTCTAAGGGTTAATGTGAGAAATAAATTGTGCCTGATAGTAGTGTGCATTTGTAATTGATGTTGGATGTGCATACTAATCTTAGATGTCTTTTCTAGGATGCCCGTTTTCCCTTCACATAATGCTTGAAGCATCAAGGGTGTTTGGTTTCATTTATGCACACATATGTATATACTCTTGTATATACATAAATTTGGGAAAATAAAAACTAATGAATATCTACCCATAATTTTAGTTTTCTTATTTCAAACTATATTTCCACTCCAAAATTAAATAAATTCAAGAATATAATAAGAAACAAGGGAGAAATTAATTTTTTATTGATTTGATATTTGCTTGAAGAGTGCCTGGAAACGATGTTTCAGCTCCTCTATAAACCTCCAACCAATTGGAAAATCAATCTCCAAATCTGAAACTAATACTCCCGAATAAAACCCTTCAAGAATGCTTAAAAATCTAATGTAAATAAACTCTAGAGAGTGCTGGAAATCTCAGACCTAATACCGATGTAAACTCCTCAATCTATCCTTCTAAACCCAATAAATCTAAAATAATGGTTCAATTGTGTAAAAAGAAAGTTGATTATTCCGTGTATCGTCATGCCCAAAATCTGCTTTCTTTTTTTGGTTTTAATACATATGAGATACTAATAATAAACCCCCAAAAGAAATATTGGTTGGATGCATGCATGAGAGTTGATTCCTTATAAAGACGGTGCTAACTCCTTTTTCTTTTTCACACCTTAAGTGCTTTTTACATTTAAAATGTTGTTCTCTCACACTTAAAATACTTCTCCTCACACTTTAACTGATGCTCACATTTAAAATACTTCTCTTCACGCTTTAACTACTGCTCACACTTAAAATACTTCTCTTCATACTTTAACTGCTGCTCACACTTAATTTTTTTTATTTCCTCATACTTAAAATGCTTTTCATGCACTAACCAAAAAGTCTAAAACTTTCATAGGATACCATATAAAAAAATTAGTTGTTTTCTACATATGAATGAACTTTCCTTATAATTGAGTTGCATATGAATGCAAAATTTTTGCTAAAACTAATTTAACAACTAGCAATTGCACTTTGGTGTGCAATGGGTACGCCGAAGAGGTGTGGAATGTCAAGTGGGGAATTTTTTGGTCTATATTTTGCATACATTTGTGTTGTACATGAGGTCAATTGGAGAGATGCATAAGGGTAGAGAGATGGATAGATAATGAGATAGAGATGGAAGGAGAGATTGAAGAATAAATTTGAGGAGATATAGATAGAGAGTGAAATAGACAAATATAGAGGTCTAGGAAGAGGGAGGGAGAGAGGGAGGGAGAGAGATCAATGGATAGAGAGAGGGAGACATTTGTAGAGATACAGAGGGAGAGAGGGATGTGGAGGTTGAATTGAAGATAGAGAAAGATAGGAAGAGAGAGACAAATGGATAAAGAGATAGAGAGAGGAGATAGGGAGATCTTGAAATAGAGAGGGAGGGGTAGAGGTGGAGAGGAAGCGATAGAGCTATATAGAGTAATATGAAGTTGAGAGCCAGAGAGAAATATAAATGTTGAGATATCTAGAGTGATAGAGAGATAGGTATATAAGGATAGATAGAGACTGTAGAGGAGAGAGACAATGAGATAGATATATAGAGGTGGGATAGATAAAGGGAGAGAGAAGAGATATATGAGAAGAGAAAGGGAGAGAGTGATAGATAGAGACAAATAGATAAGGGGATAGGGAGGGAGGGAGGGAAGGAGGGAGATAGAAAGAAGGATAAAAAGAGGGAAGGCGAGAAAGGGAGAGAGATAGGTAGGGGGAGAGGGAGAGATATAGATAGATGATGATATAGAGAGAGATAGAAAGGGATGGACAAAGAGATAGGGAAAGAGGTAGAGAAATGAAGAGAAATGGAGATAAAGATATACATAGGAGTGGGAGGAAGATAGAGAGATGGAGAAATAGAGATGTGGATATAGTGTAGGAGAGATGGAAGGAAAGGGAGAAGGAGAGGGAGTGATGGATTGATATAGATAAAAGAGAGATATAGAGAGATAAAGAGGAATAGAGAGAGAGATAGGGAGATAGAGGTAGAGAGATACAAATACAAAGAGTTGGAGAAAGAAAGATAGGGATATGGAGAGGAGAAGGACTAATAAAGCAATGAAGACAAGTATAGATAAAGATGAAAGAGATAAATATATATATATATATATATATATATATATATATATATAGAGAGAGAGAGAGAGAGAGAGAGAGAGAGAGAGAGAGAGGAGCTGATATTTAGAGAGAGGTAGATAAAGAGATTGATATAGGAATGTAGAGAGATATAGAGATAACAAGATAGGGATAAATGAAGAGATGAAATAAAATATAGAGAGATGGAGATATAGAGGCAATTAAATATAGATATATAGGTATATGAATTAAGAGAGGGAAAGAGATGGATGGATAGAGAGAGGAGGAGGGAGAGATAGATAGAGAGATATGAGAAGAGAGAGGGAGAGAGAGGTATAAATAAAGAGATAGATAGGGGATATGGAGGGAGATATGGGGATAGATAGAGGGGGCAGATAGAGAGGAATGGAGAGAGATAGGTAGAGGAGGGAGAGAGAAAATGGGGAAGAAAGGGAAAGAGAAGAAAGGGGGAAAGAGGGAGAGAGATAGGTAGAGAGAGAGGGAAATAGAGGTAGAGAAAGATATGGATAGAAATAGATAGAGAGAGGAGTGAGAGGGAGACATGGAGATACTAGAGTAGGAGAGATGGAATGAATACTTGAGAGAGACCAATAGATAGAGAGGGAGAGAGTGAGTAATATAGATAGACGGAGATATAAAGATATATAAAGGGATAGATAAATATAGGGAGATAGGTACAAGAAAGGAACGATCTTGAATAAGACAAGTAGGTGACTATAATGATGTATGCAAATTTCTTATGCAAGTCCAAATTGGAAGGGCACTGTAATGCAAAAGAAGAGTTTCATTACAACTTTTAACGCTTGCATTCTTCTCATTTGGAATTGGTGATGAGAACTTCTAGTGGGTAAGCTATAATTACAACTTGCTCTATTGATGCTATTAGGCTTCTATATGAGATTCAAAGATCTTCATAATTAAACATGGCAAGAAGTAGTGCCTCTATCATCAATGTTTTCTGTGTATTATTGTTGGGAACCTATATTTGGAAAGACAGGGCATGGGAAGTCTATGACTTGGTGATAGGAGATCACTCCATTTTTATTTACCATTCCTCAATCCATATCGTTGCTTCCATTATTTGTTGTGCAATGTAAATTTCAACATTCGGAGAGGAATGTGACAACAACTTCATAGTTTCATTATCAGATTCCTATTCATCTTTCCTTGAACATATGTCCCTCAATTGGTCTTGTGTCGCTTGTGGAAGAGGCTCAATTGTTGATTCAACAAACCAGGTTTGGTCATTTCATATTATGAGATGCCTTGATGTAATAATTATTCTTTTAGTGAATAAAATTCTATTGAATTATGACATAAATGAAAAAAGATTAAGGCCAAACAAAAGCCAACAACAATAGGCTACATAAACAAGTAAAATAGTATTAATTACATTTAATTAATTAACCCAAACAATTTATGCAAAGCCATATTTCTTTACAATAAGCATCATTCTTTCTTCAATAATCATTAAACATATTTACAAAACCAGACCATTTACTATCATTTATCCTTCACAACATTTATAGAAGCCTCTTCTTCATAGTAGTACTTCCTGAAAGCCTTGGGTGATAAACATGAAGCAAAAAACAAAACAAATTGACACCAAAACATGAGATTCGTTACATCAAGAGCCCGATCGTAATTGTTCCATGGCTCGCCCGCCCTATCTTTCCCAAATTCCGTTTCTAGCCACTTGAAAATGGTGAAAACCCTACACGTATTGTAAAAAATTAGGGATGAAAGCTCTAGTAGGCAGCGAAAGCCTCTACGAATTAAATGTCACGTTCTCCCAGAAAATCTATGCAGAGAACAAAAAAAACATGTGGTGTCGCCGCCAAAACGTCGGCCTTGTGCCCTGCTACAATGCTGCCGAAAATGTAAACCAGAGGGAAAACTAAGCCTACGACAGTGCCCAGCGAGACGTAGCAATCGAAGAGGCAACTGCGGGAAAATACTGGCTTGGGAGGGTTTGAAGTTGCAACGGTGATTGCAAGAGAAGCAATTTTGGACATGATCAGGATATATATTGCCGAGAAGAAGAATAATAGAAGGTCTTGGAGGGTTACGAGACAACAGGCCATGAAGATTATCATGATTGCCATGGCGTTGAGTTGTGTGAAGCTTAGGGTGTCTGTCATGGATTTTTTCAGCCTTGGAGATTCGACCTCGTCACCTATGGGGACTGCTCTTGTGCCTGATATTATTTAACTTACTTTGTTATTTTTTTGGTTTAGTGTGAGACACTCTCATGTACACGGTGCTGAGCTGGGGCTCTTAGTGGTTACTAGACTGGACATGTCAGGCTTTCCTTGGAGTTGCAAAAAACGTGTTGGTTGAATGGGTTTGTAGGTGGGCTCCATTCGACGTGTTTTTGGACCCAGCAATCCTTTTTCAATGCCCTATGGGAATGGGAGGCGAAAGGCGAGCTATTTCTCATTGGCGCATAAAATAATGTATAGTAGAAGCCATCGCGTGAGGGACATAGTTTTTCGATACCACACGGGAACGATGAACATCTTCGGAGTAAAACTGCTGACGAAAATGAATGGCCCAGATTATTTAGATCGTTTTGCGCATTTCTACAGAATCCCCACCGTTGATCTTTCAAGCTAACTCAAATACTTCAAATAGGGTACGCCTTCGGCGTAAAAATAGAATATCTAATAAAAAAGGTAACATTAAAAATATTCTCATCAAAGAAAATAGTAATAAAAGAAATATTTTAATTCTAAATATGATTATTCTACAATAACTAACATTTGGATAATACAAATAATTATAAATTAAATTAATTTTAATAATTTTTAATTATTATTTGTAATTTCATAAAAAGATGTAAATAACTAAAATCAATTTTACAATTCAAAGAAAAAGGAAAAGATGAATTAGAATAAAGCTAATTACTTTTTTTAATATAATTTTTTTCTTTGTAGAAACTTAATAATATATTTAGTTTCCTATTTTTTCTTTTTCTTTTTTAGAAACTTAGAAAACAAGATAGAATATCTTAATAAAATAAATAATACTGAAAAAATATTCTTATTAGATTTTTTCCTTTATGAACTTTTTGTTTCTAATTAATAATATTTAAATATATATATTTTAATTTTTTATCATAAAAGATATCTTTTTAAAAATTAATATAAATTTAAGTATGTGGTTGTGATTAATTCTATAGTCGTTGATTTCACAAAGTGAGTTGAAATCTTCATATAGGGCATGCCTTCGACAAGCCAGAATATTTTATTAAATTAAAGATTTTAACTTAAATAGTAAACAATATTTAATTACTCTACAATAAACAAAATTTTAGTAAGACAAAAATACAAGTTAGATTAATTCTAATATTTTTTAATTATTATTTCTAAATCCATAAGAAGACATAAATAGTTAAAATTAAATTTTAATAAATAAATAATTTTGAAAAAAAAAAAGAAGTACAAGGATTAAAATAAATTAAAAAATAGAATATCTAATAAAAAAAGGTAACATTAAAAATATTCTCATCAAAGAAAATAGTAATAAAAGAAATATTTTAATTCAAAATTTGATTATTCTACAATAATTAACACTTGGATAATATAAATTAAATTAATTTTAATAATTTTTATTTATTATTTGTAATTTCATAAAAAAGACGTAAATAACTAAAATAAATTTTAGATAAAAGAAAAAGGAAAAGATGAATTAGAATAAAGCTAATTACTTTTTTTAATATAATTTTTTTCTTTGTAGAAACTTAATAATATATTTATTTTCCTACTTTTTCTTTTTTAGAAACTTAGAAAACAAGATAGAATATTTTAATAAAATAAATAATATTGAAAAAATATTCTTATTAGATTTTTTCCTTTATGAACTTTTTGTTTTTAATTAATCATATTTAAATATATATTTTTTAATTTTTTATCATAAAAGATATCTTTTTAAAAATTAATATAAATTTAAATATGTGGTTGTGATTAATTCTATAGTCTTGCATCCTTCTCTTCAAATTTAAATCATTGATTTCACAAAGTGAGTGGAAAACTTCATATAGGGTATGCCCTCTGCATAAAAATAATATTTTGCATTCAATTCACAAAAACAAAAAAAAAAAACAATTTTGCTAAAACTAATTTAACAAAAGTCATATTTCGCATTCATTCACTTTTTGAAAAAAAAACCAAACCTTAAACATCCCAAATGCAATTATGAATATACTACATGAGTGTGTGCAAGTGCGTTGGGTTCCATCATGCATATTCTTACTAAGAGTTCTTGTCTTTGACATGTACCTGCATTAACTTGCACTCAGATTTGCATTAGTGGTCAATACCATAACCATATTCAAAGCATGTACAAGATATTAAGTTCATAATCATAATTTAACTTTATTTTAATTTTAATTTTATTTCATACATTTGAATTTAACCATTTAATTTTACCAATCACACTTAAAAATCAAAATAACCAAATATCAAACATCATGAATTATGTCTAATAGTCTATCAATTATACTAATAATAATGTAAGCATAAGATCAAATGTGACTTGATTGAAACTTTCACCAATGCAGACTTTAGAGATTTCCATAAATGTTACTTCCTGAGTAGGCACCTGTGGTGAAGTTCAGTTTGATGCAGTTGACAATGCCAAAAGTGATTTGGAAATTGGCACAGACAATGACAGCTTTTGAGATTGTTGAGGAATTTGAAGATTTTGTACATGATCACTAATCATTTACCCTCTTCAGAAACCAATAATCTCAAATTTGCTGAACAAGGTGAAGAATATGTTTTGTTAAAACTCATCTCATGCACTTCAATTGTACTGATTTGGGAAATGCAGAAGTTTAATTTTAATGGCCTTAATTTGTTCAGAGGTATGCTTGTCATAAGGGCTTGAAAAATTCACTGGAATCCCTATTCTCAACATTAGGCCAATGTAAACATGCTATAATTTGATTTTGCCCTTTAAAGCAATGGCCTATACAACTTTGATATGGATACACAAATAAGAGGCTTGTAATTGTAATGCCTATCAATAGAATGTTGTTACGAAGAAAAGGCAACCCAGCTAGATTATTTATTGATAGCCAGCTCTCAATAACTTTTATTTAAGGCTATATATATTCAGTACAAGTGGAGGATGAGGCAGTACACAAGATAGCGAACTACCATTGTATTGAATCTGAATCACGTCATAGTCTTAGGGGTATGTCACAAATCCTATGGTTGTGTTGCAATGTACAGTCATGTGCATATAAAATGTGTTAAGATAGTACACAAGGTCCTCTTGTAAGTTCCGACCTATACGTGACAATATTTGTCTATTGAACATTATGGATTATGGAAGCTTGAAGTGGCTAATCTAATCTATGTCCACTAAGATATGCAATTTGAATCAAGCTACACAAGATGCTCATTATGATGAATACATTGCTCCAAACAAGGCTTCATTAACGTGACATTGAAGAGAGGATATGAACCAAGGGCAGTTAGAAGATCAGTATCCAAAGCATTGTCTTCATGTTGCTTGATGATTGTATCCAGACCATAGCAAAGCAGTTTGATTTCCTTCCGAGTGTCTCTAAAACGTTCTGTTTATTATATGCAACCAAACTTTGTTACCAATATGAAATGGTACACAAGTTTTCTATCCAAGGCACTTGTTATAGTTGGCAGAAGTCTGAAGCATGACACAAACAAGGTAATACTTCAAGACAGGCTTGGAGGTTTTTTCTCTCTCTCAGATGTCATCTCCAGAATCTAAGGCCAAGCAATATGTAGAGGAGTCACAAATCTCTTTTCAATAGTTTTAATGGCCTTACTTTCTTCAGAGGTATGCCTGTCTTAGAGGAGAAGCAAGAAACAGCGAGAAATCACAACAAAAATGCACACCTTTCATGCTAGTTACATCTCACTCTTATGCACACTCAGATTCTGCACTAAATCTAATTCTAATATATACAAGATCAGCATTACGTAATAGCTGAGATCTTTTTACTTTCCTTGAAGACACAGAGATGCATAAAACCTATCTATGAATCATGGACCCATGTGGACCCATGTGCACCGCATTCTGTAAGAATTCACACACGGATGTTCAGCATCTTGAGAACCAATGGATATTGGTGAGTGCTATTTTTATTGGCACCAGGTGTATTCTGTTTAGTAGTCATTTTCGGCTCTCATAACAGAGCATATAAATCATTAATATCATGAAGATAACAAATATTATTACAACCAAGGTGACTCCAAGAGAAATCAAACCAAATGGAAAAACCGGCTACAAATATGAAAAGAATGTTCATTTACTCCTATTAATAAGAGCCGATAACAAAGATGATTATGAGAAGTCATGTACCACATAGGGCCCTAACATAGCCGTTCTTGATGCTATAGGTAACAAACAATGATCATCAAGTGTCTGAGCATTAATTTGCCAATATAAAGTGTATAAATTATAAGTGGAAGGAAATGATCTTGTGCAAAACAAATCAACCTGTCATCCTAAAGATTGTTCCCTTGCATGAAAACCTTGCATATTAATTCCTCTTCAATTTCAAACATAAATATTAAATAAGATAAGGTATGTTAAACTTTATCTCAAAAATAGGATACGATTTCTACTATTTTAACATAACTGTGTTTAGCAACGTGAACTTTCATCATTTCACCCTATTATTCTAAAGGGTATGCAGGTTTGTTCCACTAATGCTTTCGACATTCATTCACTACAATAACCCTACTCTAAAGCCTGTCACCACTAGAATTCACCCCTACTATTTTTCAGGGCCAACTATAGTTTCCCCCTTCCCCCCCTTCCATTATTGTTCTCTGGACCCCTACTAACTCCCTAGCGAATAGTAGGGGCCTCCCATCCACAACTAATTGAGCCCCACCCACCCCTACGGGGTGGGAATGGTGCCCTACTATTCTTAGCCAGGGTGTTTATGTTACAAGTATGGTTTTCGTTGCACCAAAAGATTGACTCGTTAATGTCCGATACAACCACTAGACTTATAGAATCCACAAGAGCCGGTTAAGCCATGTCACACACCTGAACGTTGCGTTGCACAACACAAAGAGACCAAGGGCGCACACCTTGCAACAATTCATGAAGCAGTTCATGAAGCAATAGTTCTTGCAGTTCATGTGTGCTTGAGGACCCCTACTACTCTAAAAGGTTAGATAGATTCTCAACTTCCACGCCCATTAGAATAGTAGGGATCTGTAACCCACCAACATTAGCCTCCCACCCCCAACGGATCGAGGTGAGGGATGTTAGCTGTGTATAACTAATTGTGATCATCTATGGGTTTCTAATTTCATACATCAATGTTGATTTTTATCCAATCTAACAAAAAGACCAAAAAGCTATTTGAGAAGATGAAGACATGTATATAGAATCAACATCAATTATCATATTAATATGTAGACAAAAAGCGCGATTTAAGAAGGATGACTTGGAACCATAAAGAAATTGAATTAATTCTAACAAATCAATTTCAAAAGTTATTTGTTCTATCTCTTATTATTTGACAATGAGCTTTTTCAAAATTTGAAGCCCAAGGAAGATGGTTGGCAAGATGGCATGATACAATGAAGATATAAAACTTGTCTTATATCCTCCACTGAAATTAGGGAATTTCTTATATTACAAATGACTCGAGAACGAAAATATTATCATATCTCAAAATGATTGAGAAGTAGTGCATGCCAGATTTCTCTACTTCTGTAATAGACAATCTTAATTATACAACGGCAATCCATAGGTGGTACTGGTAGTAAACATTAACTTCTGAATTAAAACTTTATCTTCTACATTCAAGAGATCTTGTCATCATAAGTAACTCCAAGGGTTGCAAATGATCGTGAATGAAGAGGTATATAATACTATCTTGACCTTATCTGAATGAAGCTTCAATTTCCTCCAATGTTCTACCCTTGCTCTCAGGTACACGCAATGCAACAAAGGCTAGTGTCAAAGCACTAATAAAAGCATAAAGTAGAAATGTTCCTGCATCAATATTTTCATATATAAGTCTTAATGATTCAGTAATGAGAAGATTTAAATATTGTTTGTTATTTGTTTTCTATAGAGAAATGACAATACCTGCAGAGCTCCACTCTAAAAGCATATTGATTGTCATGGTCACAATCCAAGATGACAACCAATTTGTCAAATTTGCTACACTGCCACCAAGACCCTTGACATTCACAGGGAGAATCTAAAGTATGAAGAACCAAAAGAAGTCAGCTAAAACAATATTCAATACATTAGATCACTTGCACTAAGAAGATACTAAAGAAGAATTTTGGCAAATATAATCAGTGTGTTGTAATTATTGATTCGATTGCTCTGTTGCACAAGATTTTTCTTTAAGGGTTAAAACCTTAGGACAGATGCTTAGCAAAGAAGGCACGATACCTCAGATATAATAATCCATGGAATGGGTCCAATACCAATGGAAAATGAGATAATGTAGACCTACATTGAAAAAATTCTAATCAGTCATTAAGGTGCAAATAATGTCTATGACGGAAACTTAAAAGCATCAGAGCAGAAAATGTGAAAAAAAAATTTCAAGATGAAATGCCTGCCAAGTTCTATTCCAAACATACTAGGAGGCTAGTTAATGCCAAAGCACTGAAGAATGTTTGCATAGCTGAGTCTCCAGAGAGTTGGTTCTGCAAATTAACCAAGACATTGAAATTAGCTGTGGGAAACGAAATTATGAATTAGGTGATAATTATAAAAGATGTACTCAGATGCTTAATATCTGTAATCTAGTCAAATGAAATTGTATTTCTGTTAGTTAACCACATAAGATAGCAAGAGTATATTCCATTTGAATGACTCAAAGAGTCAAGATAATATCTGTAATCTAGTCACATGAAATTGCATATCTATTAGTCAACCATATAGAATGACAGGAGTATATTCCAAAATACGTAAGTCAAAAAGTGTCGAGATAAAAAAAAAAAAGAATACCTTCAAATAAAAGGCAAGACCAACAAGGAGAAGGCATATAGTCATTCCTCCAGAGGAGATCTGTCCATTTCAAAACAAATTCATATTAATTCCTTTCAATGAATTTTGATTGATTTTTAGTGATCACAATGCAACTTGTCCAACCTATTGTAGCAAAGGCTTGCAATAGGCCTCATACTTACAATTAGGAGTATCCGTCTTCCAGTTTTGTCCATTAACCATGCAGTAATTGCAGTCATGATGACCTATTCAATGGTATCAGAAGATTATTTAGATTAATAAAGTTCATTACCATTAGTTGAATTTGGATCATGCATGACAATTAGTTAATTTCAGGACTAAGAAAAAACCTGAATACATGCAAGCCCAACAGATGCAGCATTGGCCGATGAAATTCCTTTCATGATACAATGAAACTTGAAATTAGCAACTATATTTGAAGAAATTCAGCCATGTAGACTAAAACTTTCTATCTACTTTATTAGTCTGTACTCTGTACACAACGCATTAGATAAAAATAGCCAAGAAAGAACCCTTACCCTTCGAATTTAATTAGTCTGTACAAACTGGAACAAATGACATGTACCCTGGAATTTCTTAATATATATGTATATATATAATTACACTCACCAGCAGACTTGAAAATAGAGCTGCTGTAAAACATAATGCCATTGACTCCTCCCAATTGCTGTAATAAAAGCAGCCCAATGCCAATCTGACAAAACAAAAGACGGTGTGAAGTTAAGATCATAAATACTCACCATTAAAGTCAAAAGACATAATATTTTCTTTCTGATGTACTTCCCAGATGTGAGGGTGAGAAGACTTACAGTCAGAGGGAGTGCATATCTTCGTTCACGTAGTTCAGACAATTTGACACTGGTTTGTTGATTGTTAGTCTCTACAACACTCTTATTCATGGAAGAGTTTTGGGTTAATTAAAAATGTAATTCCCTTGAGGAAACGAAGACAATTTTTGGGCGGCATTATTCATTAAAACCCAGGTGCACATATGCCAGAAATGAAAGAACAAATTGTCACCTTAATTTCAACTGCTTCAAAACATATATCAGCATCAGAACCACGAAGGGATTGCAATGAATCTTCATATAGTGGACTTTTTTTCTTTGCCTGCACAGTAACAGGCATACATTTGAAATGATGAATAATCTGGAACTGCTGTTTGATGTTACAAAATGCTAAATATCTTTTCATTACCAGTAATGAATATATAATATTAGAAATCACCAGCCATCTAGGAGATTCTGGGATAAAAAAGAGCCCAATGATCAATAGGGCACAGGGCACTAAGCCTGTAGAACCCACATATCAAAAAGAGATCAAGATCTCTAACAAAACGTAATCTGAATTTCAAAATGAGCACATAAATGAATCCTTGAAATGGAGCTATATTACTCTTGGTCGTATACCTGCAATTGCTAAAGACCTCCAGTGAAGGAAAAGTCCAAAAAGATACGCTAGCAGTATGCCAATTGAAACAGAAAGCTGTACCACAGAAAGCCACACAAAAAGTCACTGCTAAGATTCTTAAATCTATGAGACAATATTCAGTACTAAAATATTTACCTGTGTTACTGTGCCAAGACTTCCCCGCAAGTGTTTGGGAGCTATTTCAGCAATATATATTGGTACCTAAGGTCAGGCAGCAGTAGTAAAAAGCACCATGGCTTAATCATGACTCCAATTTTTAGCATTAATAATAGTACCAAGAAAGCATGTTATAGGTTTTCCTTCTTGAAAAGCTTGACTGAAAATAGCCTAACTTACTGTGAATGAGATAACTCCCACCCCAAATTCTGTCAACAATCTTCCCAAATAGAGTAATGAAGCATTCTGCAACCAAAAACAGACATGTCACAGATGAGTGAATTGTACCAAAGGATAGCAATCACTTCTGAGAATCCTTAGATTTATTTTCAAAATTTTTGATACTCTTGACTGTGCCAAGGTGATGACAATCCATCCAATAATATTGGGTACTGCAGCCACCACTAATGCCTGTTTTTAAAAAGTAAAGAAACAATCAGAATTTGTGGGGAAAGAAAAAATTGAAAGTCGAGGGATGTCCTTGAGAGAAGAAGAAGGCATCTAATATAGTGGCATTCCAAGCTTACTCACCCCTTTTCGTCCAATGGTATCAGCTATGTGTCCACTGACTATTGCTCCTAGCATTGCCCGAACATTTGAAAGCGACCCAAATACAGAAAACTGTTAAAAAGAAATCAGCTTTTGAATATATCTGTTCATCCAATTAAGATCTTGTTTTGCATGTAAAACTAAGATCAGCAATCAAACTGACTTGTAATTACAACTTCAACTATAGGGCCTGAAAAACATACCTCAGAAAGACTTAGGTCAATACTGCTTATAATCTCACTTTGTGTTGGTGATGAATACCCAATCTACAATAACATCAACACCTTGGTGAGGTAACAAGTAAAAATACACTGTCAAACTCCTCTGTTTTCAAATGAAGCCCCACATGCACCATCTAAAATTGGACAGTAAGAAGAAATTGCCGAGATTAAAATTCAAGCAATCAAAGTTTACTATCACCACATCCAACTGGCAGGTAATACTGAGGTTACGTAGATTGGAAAAAATGTTAACACTGATTGTAACATGATTTAATACTGGGTGTAATTCTGCTAAATTCTCATCCTATACTTTTTACTCAGCAGATTAAATATAAAAGACCACATTTATCAATTGTTGTTTTTCGCTCTAACACATTTATCTACCAATCTGGATTTTGCTTTGTAGTGGATTTGTGAGGTGATCTAGTTAAGAGTTTCCCTGTCCATCGAGAAACATAATTAACAACATGATGGGAAAGTGAGATCCATAATTTGATAGTGTGATCCTTCTTTGGAATTTACAAAATTTCCGTCAGTCCAAAATGTTACAAGGAAAGGTCTGAGAAAGTTCATTCTATACAATATCCAGAAGGGGAAGAGTTCAAAAACTCTAAAACATAGATTCTCCAAAGCAGACAAAGATAGCTCTACAAAAAATAACTTCAGTTTGCTGAGCTTAGTCACGCCTTTAGAAGGCGAGGAAACATAGGACAGATTAACGGTTGGTGAAAAAGTGTTAAGCACACAGATATGCTGAGGGGGTGGGGTGAATCAGTATATGCCAGATTTAAATTCCATACTTAAAACTTAAGCAATATCAATAGCATTACTGCATTTCACAGCTCGCAATATATATACTTCTCTTTATTAAGTACACAACTTGCACAACTTCCACCACAACAACCACACATTGGAATGGAACTGATTGGCATTATATATACATTCCAATATTATTTACACCTTTATGTCTGCCTAGAACTTAATTTCAATGCCCACAGGTGGGCCAAGGACAAAATCCTTAATTCAAACGTATAGATGGCTTGGTCCTAACACCAATGCGTTACACTAGGAGTAAGAACACACTATGCATTTCTCATATTGAACTCAATTGGTCCCAAATTACCTTCACATGCTTCTTCCAGTTGGTGCACGCTACCTTCCTCTAGCGCATCCAACAAAACTTTCTGCAAAGTCAGTGAACCAGCATTGTGAACACTCAGTCATCTCTAACTTTCTGAATGCAGGAGCAAAACCTCTGAAACTCTGGAATATTTGTCATGTATACCCTTACTTATCTTCCAAACCGCATACAAAATTACTTTACTGTGGTAGAATGCGGTATCACAAACGTCAACATTACAACTGGATGCATATACAGTCTCTGATCAGCAAACCTTAGAATTCCAGGCCACAACAAATGCAATAGACATATAGGAACCACTGACACTGTTACATAAAGATAGCTATCCAATCATTACTAAACTTTGTCCTTTATTGTTCTCAAATACTCTGACACGACTTAATCACCTTGAGATCAACAATCTTCTTGACATCAATGGCAACACTAATTCAACAAGAGGAGCTCATTGTATGGCAACGGATGTATATGGATTGAGCTTGCCATACAATTGCTATAAAAAAGTTGCCATTTTTTTTGGGTTATTGACAGGAATTTGTCCACATGTAGTTGTGTTTGTGAGGAGGAATATGCATAGCTCTGAGAGAGCAAGGTTGTTCAGTTAAATAACAATATTTGTATTCAGAAAAAAAAAACTCTACACTAGCTGCTGGATGAAAAGGATTTTTTACAAGTTGATGAAAAAAAGCTTCTAAGAAAGCTTCTAGAGGTTGTGTTCAGCTCAGTTTGCATGCCACTGGATGCCATATAAATGGAGGATGTCAACAACAGTGATCACTGGAGGCTGATGAAACCAGGCATGTTTGGATAGCCTGAAAGGAGAGAGTCGAAGCAATATACTTTGAGTATCAATGTTCAGGAGATGAAATATTTCTTATTATGCTCTTAAGTCTATTATTGCCTCTGATGCAGACACTTCTCTATGTCTGATAATGATTTACGACTTGTTAAACTCTTTTAGATAAAAAAAGCTAACACGGCAGACAAAAGAGGATAAGACGGAACAAACATACAACACTCAATAAATATCTTTTAAAATTCAGCGCAATTAATTATATAAGATCCGGTTTATATTACTACAGCATAGTCTTATATCTCTTATCAATTAACTCTCCATTGTGCAACATGCATTGGTGGAAACATACAGTGGAAGAGCCCTCTCCAGATTGCGGCTCTCAGCGAACATCTCCATTCCTAGTAAAAAACAATTCTGTATTTGAAGATGCTGTCACCAACCATCATGGTGAGTGGTGAGAAAAGGTATGAATTAAGTGACCATTCCCCCACTAATTTAGGGTAACCACTGGTGTGGTAGGACGGCTGCCACCAAGTGGCAAAAGGCCTTTGTAACTATTTAGTGTTTATTGCTGTGGTGAAGTCTTAAATGCCTTGTGAATCAATAGAATGGTTTATATCATTCTCCCCTTTCTCCAAAATTTTGGACCTTCCAGTTCAAAACTAGTTTATTTGACAACAAACTTTAAGAAAGTTAAAACATTAAGAACTTAAAAACACTTGTTTTTTAAGGTGATCCAAGATTGCTTTTTTTTCCGAGGATGGTACTACTTCAAACATCTAGGTAAGAGTTTGGGCTAGATGGTAGAACCATCCTTTTGATCCAAACAATAAGATCACAAATCGACCTTCCACCATATTTGATACTTCAGCAATTTTTGATATCGTTTCTTCTTTTGCTTCCAACTACTTGTTGAACCATAAATTGTCCTCCAGCCCAGAGCTTAGGCTGCAGTTCCACAGAGGGGGCTTCCTAAAAAAATTTCAGTGGTTGCTACTGAGATTTTTTAAGAGTAGTTTGAAACAGGTGGTTCCATGAATTTGTTAGTGCAGCTTAAGCTTGAAAGTTAAAGTTCCAAAATTTATAAGTACTTATGGTCTCATGAATCTTGTTATTTTTCATTTTCAATTCAACAGAGTCTATAAAATACAAAATGATAAAAAAATTAATTGGTAGGAATGTAAAAACTTCACTTGATTGACAAGTGGCAGAAATTTTTCATAAACTAAAGGGGGGAATTTCTAGCCCCACCCGAATGCATACTTAAAATTATGAACTAAAAAGTAAAGGCTGCTGTATATCAAAAAAAAGTTCCAATTAATCTTGTAGCATTTTTCTTTGTCTCGTGAAATACCCTGCTCCATAAAAGTAGTCCATAAAGCCCCTCTATGAGACCACAGCTTTAGACCCACTTCTGATGGTCCTCCTCCATTAAAAGCCATCATGGCTCTTTTCATTGCTTGTCCAACCTTTTATTGCACCTGCACACAAGCCACAAGAAATAAAAATCAAAGTTAAGGGAATATAAATTTTCATAGATGCTTCCTCCTTTATATGACAAATGTTTATGCCTTTGATTCTCCCCTCAGTCATTCTCATTTCTTCTCTAAGAAAGAGATGATATTCCTCTCTCATATTGCATTTTCAAAACATCCCTCTAGCTGCTTCTTGTTGGTTGTGTTCTCTAAAACCAATGAAGCATTATTACATATGAGGCTCCCAAAGATCTCCATCTCTGCTGCAGGTTCATCTCTATTGTGTACTGCTTCCATCACTACATCATCTTGGACCTCCTTTTGCGATAGGCTGCATTCCTTTTCACTCTAATATTCAAACTCTTCTCTTCTCACATTGTAATCTTCAAAATTTTCCTCCTCTTCGATATAGCACAACTCAACATCTTCATCCCACTGATAATTATATCCCATTTATCTATCTCCTCTCCGTCAGAATCTTCACATGCCATTCATTGAGGGATTTGATCTTCTTCTGTTCTAACAATTTGATTCCCTGGTGAATCCTAGACTTATATGGCTTTTTGTCACAAGGTGCATATTTATCCTCACCATTCTTCATTGCTTTCTCACAACCCTTAAGACCTTTGCTACAATTTTCTTTTGCTTTCCTATTATTACATGTCCCATGTTTCTCCAACATCCATCATAACTCCTCCAACTCAAACTCTCTATTTTCTACATTTCCTTTTGCTGGTCTTTTGTTTCCCTTTGTCTTGTGTATTCTTCCAATTTAGTTATCCTCTTTGGATTACATTATAGCACATATTCACATCCACAGCTATAACAACAGCTGCCTAATAATTTAAAACTCTTCTCATGAATCATTTACTGCAACTTGTTAAACTCTTTTCAATTTAAAAAAAACCAACAGACTAAAAAGAATAAGACAGAAAGATCATACAACACTGAATAAATATAATTTAGGAAAAACAGAGCAATTACATAAAGATCTGATCAATATTATGACAGCATAGTCTTATATCTCCTAATTCTTCATTGTGCAAACGTGCATTTCTGGAAACATACAATAGAAGAGGCCCCCTCCAGGCTGCAGCCCAAAGGCAGCAAAAACCTCCAAACCTAGAAAAAAATCTGTATTTGAAAGATGTTGTCGCCAGCCATTATAACGAGTGGTGGCAAAAGGTTTGCTTAAAGTAACTGTCCCTCTTCTTGATTCAGGGAAACCGCTTGGGTGGTGGTATGGCAGAGGGCCTTGGTAACTATCTACTGCTGTGATGAAGATGTAAATTCCTTGTTTTTTTTTTCTGGTAACGGCTCACTTCTTCACTAAAGATTTCTCCTTACGCAAAATACATTTGTAACTGTTGCTAACTATTTAGTTAGCCCCTGATATAACATAAATTATAACTGTGCTTGTATATTGCATTCCTTATTTTGTTAATTTAGTTCGGTCAAATTCTCCCCTGATATAACATTTACTACCAAAGATTCTGAAATACTTAACTGTAGGTGTATTGTCAAACCATAATTCATAAAGTGTCTTACCGGTTTCTCCTTTGATATGTACTCTGTTGAATGTGTAAACTGTTGTGCTCACTGCTTCTCTCCAGTAGATATGATGTAGACTAGCTTCCATCATCATTGTTCTAGCAGCATCCAAGATAGTTCTGTTCTTCCTTTCCACAACTCCATTTGCTAAGGTGTCCAAGAAGCAGAAAATTGTCTCCTTATGCCAGGCTTCTCACAAAATTTATTAAACTTGCCAGATGTGAATTCTCCACCATGGTCTGACCTTAAACATTTAATCTTCAATTCTGTCCCTTTCTCAACTTTAGCCTTAAAGATTTTAAACTTTTCAAAATCAATTTTCTCCCTTAGAAAAGTAACCCATATCATTCTAGAATAATCATCAATGATTAGCATAAAATATATATCACCTTGGAAACTTTTAACTCTAACAGGGCCACACAAATCAGTATGAATAAGATCAAGAACATCATTAGATTTTTCTTGTATACTCTTAAAAGAATTCTTAAAAGAGGTTCTGACCTATTTTCCCATTTGACATTCTTTACATACCGGATTATAGGGATTCACAATCTTAGGTATATCTCTAACTGCTTTAATTGAATTGATCTTAACAATGCAATCAAAATTCACATGACATAGCCTTTTATGCCATAGCCAACTCTCATCAATTTGTGCAATCAAACATGTCTTCTCATCAAAATTCAAATGAAATATATTACCTTTTGTCTGAGTATCAGTTGCAATCTTCAAACCAGATCTATTAATGATTTTGCATGTTCCATCCTTGAACTGTAATTGAAATACCTTATCCACCAATTGCATGTGCTTACCATTCAATGATATAGTCCCTTTTCCTTTGATCATACATGCTTTTTCATCCCCAAATCTAACCAGATTGCCATCAAATTCTTGCAAAGATAGAAACTTCTTTTTATCTCCAGTCATATGATGTGAACATCCACTGTCAATTACCCATTCACTCTTATCTTCAATTTTGGTAGCAAGTGTCTTCTCTTCAGGTACATTCTCTTCCAGTGGCAGAACATCTTCCTTGATAGACAAGAACACCCATTCCTTTCCATTGCTGGAACGACTAGTAGAGTCTTGTGTCGGTTCATCATTAGAATCAGTCACACCTTCCTCATCCGCTATGTAGCATGATTTATCTTTGTTTTTCATGTACTTATACTTGTTCTGATATCCAGGGTTAGGCTTAAAATATCTTCTAGCTCTCTCTTCAAATCTTGAATTCCTTTCAGGACATCTAGATGCAAATGACCTATCTTATTACATGCAAAACATTTAAAAGGTTCTTTTCCTTGATACTTACTTCTTATCGATCATTTAGGTACTCTTCTAGCAAATAGGGCTTCAAGTTGCTCAAATTCATCATCTTCTCTCTTCATATCATCCAACTCCTTTGCATACAAAGATTTCCAATCTTTTTTGCCGATTGATGATGTAGATGCATGAAAAGCAGGTTTAGACTTCATAGCTCCAGAAGGTCCAAATTCTTCAAGCTCAAAAGAAGACAATTTCCCAACCAAGCTATCTCTATTGACAGAAGTATTAGCCATTACTCTCAATTAATTAATTGCAATAGCCTTCATCTTGTAAGTCGATGGTAATGCTCTTAGATATTCACTCAGAGTTCCACCACAACATTGAATTCCCATAACAATCTCATTTACCCTTTCCATGAATGCAGTAATCCTTTCATATTTTTCCATCTTCAGGTTTTCATATCTCACATGGTAACCATCAAGTTTAGAGATCTTCACAGTAGAGTCACCTTCATTAAGAGTCTCCAACTTGTCCCATATAGCTTTTGCAAATGATTTGTTAGTTAATCCCGTTATTTGCTGATCAGGAAGTGCACACAAGAGGGTTTCTCTTGCTCTATAATCATTCTTAAGCTCCTTATCCAAGTTTTCCGGAGGAGAGTTGCCAAATGCTGGATTATAAGGGGTTACACCATTTTTTGTGATCTCCCAAATCTCCTTACCAAGACATCTCAGATGAGTCTCCATCCGAATATTCTATTCTCTGTAATTTATTCCATCAAGCCTAGGAATATCTCTCCAATAGATAGCTCCAAATGAATTAGATGAACTTGAACTGTTAGTCGCCATAGGATCTTCCTCAAGCGGTTAAGCTTCTACAGAGAGGACCAGAGCTCTGATACCAATTGTTAGGCAGTTCAAATAACCGGAAGACAACTGAGATGTCACCAGATTATCAGAGCCTTAAGCAATTAAAACTTTAATACCGAAACCCAAAATATCAATACTGGAATGCATAAACCAAATACCGAAATAGAAGATAAACCAATTAAGTATAAGCAACAATCAGAGAATAAATACCATCCACAAGACACCAAGATTTATGCATGGAAAACCCGGTAAAGGGAAAAAACACGGTGGGAAGCCTACCCACAGTTAGATAATACTTCTGCAGTAAGTATGCAATTACAATTGAGGGGCCTGCACTTGTAGGAAGGCGAACAACCTAGATCACACTGCTCATCACAAAAGGAGTCTCACTAACTACATAGAAATCCAAACTACAATCCAAAAGAAGGAATGAACTGCAAAGATAGCATCTCTTATGCCTGAGTACAGTTCTGGTTAAGCTCAATTCCAGAGGACTAAATCCTCTTACATAAACCCAACTCAATCACCAATGATCAACCAAATCCTCTGCTTGAATTATTATTACATTATTCGCTCATTACATCCATATCCCATTCCCATTATAATCTACAATGAGATCTTACATCATATATATACAAACCCTCAACCATAAACAATCAGGTTGGCCACCAGACAATAAACCAATTACATAATTACAAAACATGTCGGCCAGAGACCAAACAAATAATATCCAACCCATAATACATCCCAGAAACGCATCGATAGGTCCAATCCACACATTACATTAAGCTGGTCCATAACCTAGATAAACCGGGACCCAATATAGGTTCACACATGATAAAACAATAATCCCAATCCACCTAGTCTCGAACAAGATCACCATCAACATACTGAATCTCCACTAGAAGTCGCACCAACACCACTTATGCATATCATCAAAGATCTTCATTAAAGCTATGCCGGTGAAACCCTATCCGGAACCACAAACCAAACTTACTAGCAAAACAAGATAGCATCCGATCACCAAATCAAAACCAACTAACTGAACATGAATCTGAGTAGCATGAATAAGCCAATTCCATAATCCAAACATACCAGAGCATACCAGATCATAATGATCCAATCCAACCAGAAACCAAACAACTTATCGGGACCAGAAGGATACCGATAAAGCATCCAAACAGCTAGTGTTGACATCAATGACAAAACATCAATGTAACACATGATCAATTCCTCCAAATGGTCAACACTCTCACCCTTATCACTTAGAGCCATAGAAGTAGATTGCTCCAGTTGACTCAAAGTCAGTTGATAATTGTAAAGTGTTGCGCACAACTATGGAAATGAAATAAACTCAGAAAGGAGAAGTTTGTCTCTAATATCTTTTTGTAAATTAGAAATGAAAATTCTTTGAATATTATTATCAGGCACTGGAAAAGAAATTTGAGAACACAAATGCTTATATCTACCAATGAAATCAATCACTTTTTCTTTAACACCTTGTTTACAATGCATTAAATTAGTCAAAGTGATTTTAGGACCTATGTTATTTTAAAATTATTAAAAAGAAGTAATAGAATAGGAAGACAAAGAGAAATACCATTGTAAAGCCTTATCTCTTAATGTTCTAGTAAACAATTTGGCAAGCACTCTTTGATCATAAGCAACGTCAGTACACAAAGTTTGAAATGTCTTGACATATGTTAAAGGATCACCTTTTCTATTATAGAGCTCCAATTGAGGGACTTCAACATGTTTAGGAGGGACAACTCTAACAATATCAAGAGAAAGTGGGCTCGCAACATCAAACGTGGGCACACTAAACTTGTATTGACTTATAGAAGCAATTTGTTGTTGCAATGATGACACAATTTGATCAAGGTTATTAATGTTTGCTTCGATTGAGGAATTTATGTTAGACATGTTTGATTGAGAAGGTGGTGTGATGTTGTTGAAAGAAGGCATTGATTGAGAATAAGGTGAAGGAACACTATGGTAATTAGGCATAGGTGATGATTGAGTAGGAAATGAGAGACTAAAAGGAGGGATATAATGATTGGATGAATTGCCCCCTTGTGTCACATTGATTGGTTGAGAGACGAGGAATACTCATTGAAGGCATAAATAAAGATGGAGGATTGATTGAGGAAGAGGGATTTTCCCCATGACTAGTGGTTGTAGGTATGACATTTTGAGTTGATGTAGCCATGATGTTTGAAGTGAAAGTAGGAACGCTAGTCATTAAAGTGGTCAAAGGAATAGAATGATTGATTTGTGTAGAAGGTTGTGAATAACCTAAGTTCTCACACAACTCTTTATAGGCATGACATTAGAATGAACAATATGAGCAATGCCATGCAATATATCAATTCCATTCTTATCACTTTGAATCATGCACTTTAGACCTTCAATTAATAGAAGAGCCTCACTATTAGGGTATTCTTGGGACATCCATTGTTGAAAGTTGTCAAATTGATTGTCCAATTTTGAAATTTGATCTATGGAAACTCTAGTCAAAGCTTCTTCTTCATCATTGGAATCATCAAATGGGTAGATAGGGATGTTATTAGGATGGGAAGAATTAACATTCTTCTCATTGAAGAAGTCACCCAAATTAGGCTCCATCTCTTCGAGTATGAAACCTTGGGAAGCCTTAATTCTAATGTTTCATCTAACAGGGATAGTATAGGTAGGACTATTAGTGGTAAAACTCATGCACTAGAGGGAAAATTTGAATTTTGAATTTTGAGAACAAAGTTTGCAAAATTGAATAATGCAAAAATCCAAAAAAAATATGATTATACAATTTGAACTTTGTGGAAAGAAGAAAATGACACAATCTCCAAGAAAATTTATGATAAAAAGAAATTGAAATTTTAAAATTAGGGCCAATGGGATACCACTTAATTTTAAAAATTTAAATTGACAAAATTAAGATTTTTAAAATCGGGGCAGATTATAATTAACCACTTAATTTTAAATGTTTCCTTGAGAGTTGTGATGTTGAAATTGGGAAGTATTTTTTATTTTTGAGGGATCAAAATTCAACAAAATTAGCCAATTTTCTGGATTTAAGCAATTAAATACAGTAATAATAGTCTCTCGAAATTTCGGGAAAAAAGCCAAGGACCAGGTTGAAAGTGCACCTGGTTCGCCCAAAATTTTCAAAAATTTTCAGGGATGAAAGCTACGATAATTTTAGAGCTAACCCAAGAAAAATTGGTTGATTTTACGAAGTTTAGATAGGTGAATTTAAGGTTTGAATGTCAAAATAAGACCCTATTAGGGTTTTGAAAAAGATAGGAAATTGGATTGCAAATTTGAAAAAGGTCGAACCTAATGGATAGGGCCACCTTGAATAATATTTAGAAAAACTTAAATAGGTTGAAATTGATTAAAATTTACACAAAATCCAAGGAAATTTGAATTTTAGGGTTTTAGGACCTAACCACTAAATTTTAAAATTTTGAATTTTGAAAAAAGGAGGGAAATTGAAAATTTGAATTTTAGGCAAGAAGACAAATCTGAAAAAATAGTTCCAAATTTGAAAATTAAATGTAAATCCAATTTTTGCACAAATTCAATTTGATTTTTGAAAATTAGGGTTTTAACAATTAACCACTTAATTTTGTAAATTTGATTTGCAAATTGAACAAGACAGTGAAGAAATTGAATTTGACAAGCAATGCAATTTTCAGATCTAAAACAATAGAGAGATTTTTTTGCAAAACACAATTTCAATTTCAATTTTAACAACTAGGGTTTTGAATGAATTAACCACTAAGTTTTGCAAGAAAATTAAACTTGTAAATGAAAAATATGCAATAATTTTGAATGTAATGCATGTAAGACACCGGGTTCACCAAAATGTAACAGTGTGTGAAAAGGGTGATGAGGAGATCAAGTGGAAAGCTTTACCCTCAAGAAAGTTGTGAAAGTTTCACAAAGGATTCTCTTCAACCTCTCATGCACATTACATTTAAAAGAGGGGGTAAAGTTCACTAGATCCAATCTCAATGGAAAGAGATTGAATTCTAAGTGAATTGATAATGAATTTGAAAAGTAAAGTAACCCTCTTTTAAAATAGATAAGTTGAATTAAGCAATTTGAGACTAATAATAAAGATGACAAAGAAATGATTATATCTTGAGATAGAGATGCGGGATGAACTGTGCACCTGGAATTAGTAGTAAAATGTCGAGACGAAGCTCCCCTGCAAATTTGAGTGAAAGCTATCAGGACCGGGTTGAAAGTGTACTTGGTCCTCCGAAAAATCCATTGATCGAAAAGGGTTTTTCCATCTTTCAAAATGAAGTCTAAACCTACTATTACAGTTGCACACCTGCAACCTACACACAAAAAAGAGAGGGAATGTTGTTGGGATTGGGGGTTTGCCTTTAGGTCAAACCCCGATTTGGAATTAACCAAATGATGAAAAATACTTGCAAGTAAATGAAAGGAAATGTCTGAAGTAGAATTAACCTCTAGAGAGGATGCAATTGAAGTGTTGATAGAGTTTTTCGAAAGGATATGTGAAGTTGAATACTTTGAATGTTGAAAGAAATCTCCTCTTCAATGGTTGAATCCTTGACTTGAATGCAACACCTAGCCTTGAAAGGAGACTTGAAATGCTGAACACTTGAAAGAAATTCTTGCATACTTGAACGCTTGATTTTGCTTGTGATCAATTTCGCTTATCATCAACTTACTTCTTGTCAATAGGACGGGAAAATGCTCCTTATATACTTGCCAATTAGGGGTTTTAATTGATTTTTCCTCTTAGGCCGACATAGGAAAAAATTTTCCCGCTCATGATTGAAAAGCCCAATGAAGGGTTTGAATGGAGGGGGCCCAAAATAGGGCAAGGACAGGGGCGCCACACCCTTGTCCTACCCTAATTTAGGGTAGGAAGTGAGATTAGGCAATGCGGGGTGCAATAAAATGCAAGTTTCAAGTGGTATGAGCATGTCTTGAGTCTCTAGTTAGGCTTAGGGATTCATTCGCCAATGTGAAGAGCGAAATGCAGTAAAAAATTTCAAGGTCACAATTTTATGATGCTACACCATCAAACCAGTCACCAACAGTAGGGACCTATAATGTGGTTAAGCAATTGAAGAAAATCCAACCCAAATATCACTCTTTGAGCTACTGCGTTTATCACCAAATCACAAAGCTATCCTAGATAAAGCACTCCAAGATTTAGTAGTTGATAGAGATATACATGAAAACTGCTTTCCAATCCGTGGTAGGAAATCTAGTCGATGTTACTCGTATTGCTTTCACAGAACGGGATGTTACCAGTCACAAACTTTTCCATAATAATCCACTACATCTAGAAGCTTACATACATACATAAGACGAAAGTCAGAAGAGTACTTATAGATGGAGGATCCGATTGTTGGTATTTTAGATGCGTTGCACTGGTTTTGTCATTGATGTCAACAGTTGTCAACACTTATCAGCACTGGAGATCTTTGGTTATGTTCATCAGCATGTTCAGTGACTTATGCTCAATCATCAATATCTGGTTCACCGACAGGTTATATTGTTCATCGACACTGAGGATGATCTGTTATCATCTGAAAATTACTTGGTTATCTCGAAGACATTGTTTGGACACTTTCTTTTGGTGATTTGGTTATTGGTCTAAACGAGTTTGCATATTTGTTGCTACCGACAAATTGGTCTAGGTTATGGACCAACAAGCGTTATCTATTCCAGATCAACATGACACATTATGGAGATGATTTATTGACTGGCTATTATTGTAAATGCATTGAGATGACATGATGCATCGCATATTGATTCATTTATAATTGATTTAATTGTAATATTCTTAGTGAGCCGACCTACACATTTGGTCTTAGGTTTTGGTATATATGTAAGATATCATTTGTGAGATTAATATGGTTGTGGAAAAAAGGATTGTAATAAGCTATATACGAATATAAGTAGAGCTATACATGTAGACATAATTTGAAGATTCAAGGAAGGTATGAAGAAGACAATCAGAGCTTAACCGGTACTAAATCCAGCATATGAAGATGTTATTTTAAGCAGTACATTATCATTGGATTTAACAATCCAATTGTAGTCAGTGTGACTCCCATTTTGTGATTGAGCAGTGAGCTCTAGGCAGTTGGCCTTTCTGCATGTGCATACCCCATTTGTACACATACTATTTGTAGTAGTATCATCTGATTGTGGGTAAGGTTTCCCACTGTGGTTTTTCCCCTTACAGGGTTTCCATGTACAAATATCTGTGTTATGTGTTGTGGATGCCATTTATCTTTCTGTTTCATGTATTAAACTTTACCGGTACTATTATTAACTGTTAAATTGTCAACCAACATTAAGTTTGGTTTACTGGTATTATGCATCAAGTTTTATTAAGTTATATTTGGGTTGAAATTAATAGTCAACTTATTCACCCCCCCCTCTCAGTTGCTTCCGGGTCCTAACAATTGGTATCAGAGCCAAGTCCTCTTTTTGCAGAAGTTTAACAGATTGAGGAGATTCTATGGCAACAAACTATTTCAGGAAGGACAATCTGAAGCTTGATGGAACTAACTATGGTATATGGAAGATCAGAATGGAGACACATCTGAATTGCATTGGAAGAGACATATGAGATGTTACAAAGAATGGCTATATTGGTCCTACACATAGTAAACCTAATCCTCCTAACTTGGCTAAAGATCAAGAGAATGATTGCAAAGCAAGAGAAGCACTTTTGAGCGCATTGTCAGATCAGCAAATCATGAGATTATCAGACCGATCTATTGCTAAAGCTATTTGGGACAAATTGGAGACATTGAATGAAGGTGATACAGCTGTCAAAATTGCAAAACTGGAATGCTTTCGGGTTAGGTATGAAAATCTAAAAATTGAAGAAGATGAAATAATTTCTGCTTTTATGGAAAGAGTTAATGAAATTGTTTTGGATATACAATGTTGTGGAGGATCCTTAAGTGAAGATGAAATTGTTTCTAAAGTTTTAAGAGCATTGCCACCGGCATACAAAATGAAATTAATTGTTATTAATGAATTGAGAACAATGCCTAATACATCAGTATCTAGAGATACCTTGGTTGGAAAACTTTTAGCTTTTGAACTTGAGGAATTTGGTCCTGTTGGTACAATTAAGACAGATTTAGCCTTCAAAGCATCATCATCATTTGAGAAATCTAATTGGAAAGCACTTTATGCAAGAGAACTTGAAGAAATCAGAAGAGAGAATGAAGAATTGGAAGAGTTTGAAACACTATTTGCAAGAAAAAAGCCTAAAGGTCCAGTTGGAAGTAAGTATGAAGGTAAAGCACCATTTAAATGATTTAACTGCAATAAAATTGGTCATATGACATCTAGGTATCCTGATAGACATGAAAGATTGAAAGAAGAAGCTAAAAGATCATACAAGCCTAACCCTGAATATCAGAGATACAAATTTAAGAAAAATAAAGACAAATCATGTTACTATGATGGTGAAGGAGTTACTGATGATTCTGATGAGGAACCGATAGATTATGGATGGGCTTTTGTTGCAATAACAGAAGATCAACTGGCACCTACTGTACAACTAGTAGAGCAAGCCTTGACAAAAAAAATTGAAGAAAAGCATGAATGGATCATTGATTCTGGATGTTCACATCATATGACTGGTGATAAAAGTAAATTCTTAACCTTTCAAGAATACAATGGAGGTCTAGTAAGATTTAGGGATGATAAAACCTATTTGATTAGAAGAAAAGACACTATATCTTTTGATGGTAAGCACAATACTGACAACCTTTATTATGTTGAAGGTTTAAAGCATAATCTTTTGAGTGTTGGTCAATTAGTTGAAAAAGGATTTCAGTTACAATTCAAGAATGGTAAATGCAAAATCATGAATAGAACTAGTTTGGAAATTGCAACCGGTAATCAGACTAGAGGTAATATCTTTCATTTGAATAACAATGAGAAAGCATGCTTGATTGCACATATTGATGAAAGTTGGTCATGACATAAAAGACTTTGTCATGTAAATTTTGATTGCATTGTGAAGATCAGTACTACTAAGGCAGTAAGGGATTTACCTAAGATTGTAAAACCTCACAATCCGTTATGTAAATAATGTTAATTTGGAAAGCAAGTTAGAGCAACTTTTAAGAGTATTCCAAAGAAATCCAATAATGTTCTTGATTTAATTCATACTAATTTATGTGGTCTGGCAAGAACTAGAAGTTTACAAGGAGATAGATATTTTATGCTAATCATTGATGATTATTCTAGAATGTGTTGGGTCACTTTTCTCAGGGAGAAATCAGAAGCTTTTGGGAAATTCAAACTATTCAAGACAATAGTAGAGAATGAAACCGGTAAGAAAATCAAATGTTTAAGATCAGATGAAGGAGGCGAATTCACATCTAAGGAATTTAATACATTTTGTGAAGTGAATGGAATTAGAAGACAATTATCAGCACCTCAGACACCCCAACAAAATGGAGTTGTGGAAAGGAAGAACAAAACTATTCTGGATGTAGCTAGAAGCATGATATCAGAAGCAAACCTATCTCATGTGTATTGGAGAGAAGCAGTAAATACAATGGTTTACACATTCAACAAAGTTCACATCAAAGGTGAAACTGGTAAGACCCCTCATGAACTATGGTTTGGTAATACTCTTACTCTTAAATATTTCAGAATATTTGGAAGTAAATGTTATATTAGGGGAGAGATGAGTATATTGGAAAATTTGATCCTAGAAGTGATGAATGAATATTTGTTGGTTATTCATCTAAGAGCAAGGCATATAGATGTTTTAATAAAAGATTGCAGAAAATCGTTGAGTGCAAATGTGAAGATTGATGAACAATTTAGAGGTAATTCAAGGTCTATGGACTCTGAACTGACAATAGAAATAATCACAAATGAACCTACATCGAGTACACCGGTACAAAATGTTGATCCAGTCACACCGACATCATCTGAGAATTCCACAGTGACTGAAGAACAACAGCAAGTGAATACATCCAGGTATGTAAGATTGAATCACTCTGAAAGTCAGATAATTAGAAATAAGTATCAAGGAGTTATGACTAGAGGAAGACTGACAAATGAAGAGGTATGTCTGATTTCTCAAATTGAACCAACATTAGTTATTGAGGCATGTGAAGATAAACATTGGATTAAAGCTATGGAAGATGAATTGGAACTGTATGTGGGAAAAGTGGGCTTATAAAACTTAAAATGTGAAAATTACGAGAGATACCAGTCCACACACACACACAGGACTTCTTGATGCAAGCTATGGAGTAACGTAGTGTTACTTAGCTTCCCAAGGAGGGTCCCATGGTTCTCTATCTCACAATGTCCCTCAAACCAACGTTTTTGCCCTCAGATTACTAAGCAAAATGGTTTAGGGATGGCAAATATGAGAACGAGAGATTCTTTTGATTGATTTTAGTATGAGATGTGTTGTAAGCTATGTATGATGCTAAAATGCAATAATCTAGATGATAAGATGACGAGATTTAGTATGAATACTATCCTAGCATACTATATTTAGTCTATGATTGAATTAAAATGATAAAGAAAGTAATCTAAACATGCATATTTAGTCTATTTCCTGATCTAAAAGAGGCTAAATGATGAGCATAAAGATGATATGAAAGCTTGAAAGAATTTGAGCATAAGTGTGATGCTTCAAATTTGAAAGATGATTGTTAAAAATGGAGGAATGAGAGCTCTATTTATAGCACAAACAGGGCAATGGATGGTCAAGATTGAATGGTTTAATCAAGGGCCAAGTTTGAAAGTTAGGGATCCATGTGCACAATTGGCACCAATGACATGGTGACAAGTGTCAACATAAGATTGGGTTGAAAGAAGAGGTTGGAGGCATTAAAGGGCTGAGAAGACCTCATGGTTATCTAAAGGCTAAGGGTCAAGTCTAAGTTAGGTTTACCCAATGAATTAGGATCTAATCCAAAGATAAACCTTTGTGCAAATGATTAAGGGATAATCAAGGTCAAAGCATTAATGACCTGATGAGACCCTTGGGTTGGGTAGAGGTTGAGTCAAAACAAATGTTTTAACCATGTGGGAGAGTTTGAAATAACCATTAATGGTTATTGGAGACTTTGGGGATTAAGTGGTTGAAGGTTGGAAGCCTTCAATGGTTTTCAAGGACTTTAAGGGTTTTAGTGGTTGAAGGTTGAAAACCTTCAATGGTTATCCAAGACTTTGGGCCATTTGAGAAGTGACCTCCCTTTGCTTAGGGATGTGACAAAGTTTAGAGGAGGGTTAGATCGATTAGAAGATTCTAGAAGGGATTAGGAAGGGGTTTGGGATTTTGCAAGTGGATGGGGGATAATAGGATTTAATTGAATTAAACGATTTAACTCAATTTGGTTATAATTTGGAGAAATTAAATAAATTAGATTTATTCAATTTTAGGATAACTTTTTTAATTAAATTTGAATTTAATTAAAAGTGGCTAGGGGGATTTAATTGAATAAAATGATTTATTCATTAAATGGTATAGTGAATTTAATCAAGTGATTTACTTAATTAAATAGAAGAATGTGGATAATTTAATTAAATTGGATTTAATAAAATATAAAATATTCATTTAGGAATATGGTCATTTTATACGTCTACATTTTGCCCCTCTTTGAAGCGACGTGTGTGCACATGTTATTTCAAAGAAAAATGATTGTTTTTGTGTTTTTATGATCAAATGCAATTTTTGTGTCGCTCTTTTGATTTGCAAGTCATGCCCCAGATTCGAGATTTAATGTGTGATGCCCCAGATTCGATTTGATGTGTGATGCCAGATTTGATTTGATGTGTGATGCCCCAGATTCGATATTTGTGTCGTGCTGTCATGATTTTATGTAGTTGTCCAATATGAGTGTCGGTATAACTTGTTTTGATGTGAGATATTTCAAGTTATGTAGATATCAATGTGTTGTTTTGATCAAAATATGATTTATTTGCATGTTCTATTTCAAGTTCGATGTGGGAAGCCTGATGTGTATTACAAGCCAATATGGGTTGGAAACTTGAGTTGTGTTACAAGTTGATATGGGTGGGAAACTTGAGTTGTTTTACAAGTTTATGTGATTTTGGTACTTGAGTTGTTTTACAAGTTTTGATATGGTTTTTGAGAACTTGAGTTGTGTTACAAGTTGATATGAAATGATAGGATTTTGAACTTTGATGTAGATGAGCAAATTGTTTCATGTTGTTGATGTAAGTTTGATTTTGATATCTTTGTTTTGATGTGGAAACTGATATTGGATTTGTTTTGAGATTTGATATGATAATGCCCCCTCGGGAGATCGTTCGTGCACACAAAGCATGAATGATCTCTCGAAAGAAGAAGAATGTTGTTTGAAAGATGGAAGAGTAGATAGTGATGGCATGCATGGGTTTGATAAGATTGATTAGATTGATTGGAATGAGAGCAAGTCTTGTTTCAGGTATGACACCTCCTGTATAAGACATGGATGATCGATCATCTAGGTTTAGGAATGATATCGTCTGTATAAGACATGGATGATTTAGCATCTGGTTGCAAGAATGATACCGCCTATATAAGACATGATAGAAGATAGTTTGGAAGAATGATGAAGATAGTTTGGAAGAATGATGAAGATAGTTTCGAAGAATGATGAAGATAGTTTAGAAGAATGATAGAAGATAGTTTGGAAGAATGATAAAGATAGTTTGGAAGAATGATAGAAGATAGGTTGGAAGAATGATGAGATATGAAAGTGAAGAAAGATTTCATGATGATGTGATAGATATGCATGCGAGGGATGCAATGATGAATGATGAACGATATTTTGAAAATGAGATGTATGATATGATATGCAACTAATTGTAAAATGATATGCAACTAATTGTAAAATGATATGTAGCTATGTAAACTGATATGCAAACATGTAAAATGATATGCAAACATGTTTTTGGTAGCATCCTCATTCTGTTTTTGCCATCCAATATAGCCATTTGTTTGCTTTCTTTGTAGATATCATCATTGAGCATTGATTTGTTTAGGATATGTTGAAAATTTATACAAGCATAATGGTATAATTGAACCATAATGACCTGAGAAAAATTTATATGATATTTGATTTTGCAAGATAGCACAAGCGTCAAGGTATAATTGAACCAGGACGACCTGAGTGCGTATTGCGTAAACATACAAGAGTTAACCTTTGTCCCATACAAATCCGAAATGTCCTCAGTGATATGCCACCGGATTTCTTCATAGGACAAATTTGCATGGTAAAAGACTTCACTCACAGATAGAAGACAAATAAAAAATCACATTCCTTCCTTGCTTCTCTAGTCGTAAGACATCCTGGAGGTGCTCAGGAGATATGATAAGCAAAAATTAACAACCATAAGTAATCATGCATGCTATTGGAAATGTATTCTTGTCAATTAAAACATCTTGCAAAATAGATCTTTGTTCAGTTGAAATCAGTTCAAGTTCATGATGTTTAGCCTTCTCGCATTGTCGTTTGGCATTTGTTGGTTGTTTTGATCCTTGTTGTCTTGCTACGTTTTTGGTCTGATGTTGAAAATCTTGAAGGCGAAATGCCCCTAGCGAGGTCAGGATTTTGCCCCTTGTTGTTGATACTAATTTGATATGGATATGTACACTGATCACCAAGCCATGGTGGGATATTATTTGGATAATTGTTTCAGATAAACCAAGGACAGTGACTACACTAAGTATGTCCAAGATTGATAAGTATTTGTGAATTTTTGGTGATGTCTCAGATGGGTGGATATGATATGTACAATATGATTTGTGAAACATGTATTTCCATCAATTGATAAAGATAAGGCTAACTATAATAAAATCTAGCAGTCATACTGATTGATGTCATTGTTATGATTTGGTTGATGATTGATGTATAAAAACTTATTTCTCTTGATGAATTTGGAAAAACTAAGTTGTTGTTTCTTCAACGTGATGTTACGATAGAGGTTCTTTCTTCTCAGAATAAGGGGATTAGTCATGCATGAGTGATCAATGGTTTCCTTTGATTGGTTTGGATTCAGTTGATTCTTGTTTGAGAAATTTCAAATCTTACTTTATCATAGTGAAGGTTTAGCTGTCCCTTCACGATAAAGCGTGCCAAATGATATGGATAAGAAGTTTCCCGATCTGGAAACTGGATTTGACAATTTAAAAATTTTAAACAAGTGTTTTTGAGATAAAATCCGTAAGATGGTAAAGGATTTGATTGATACTGATGATGAAAATTTTCCGGATTATGATAGGAGAGACATCTTTTATTGCTCGATTCATTTAGGATTCGGACAACTTTGTTTGACACAAATTTTTCTTAAGAAATAGTTTTATGGCTTGTTTTTGTCACTCTGCTTTGATGAAAAATGATGTTGATGGATGGATTGATTATCAAGACTTGATGATTGATAGGAATGTTTAGATTCAAAGAGTGAGTACCCCGTATAAGACCGATCTGTCTGGTTTCAAGTGTACCTATCCCTGTATAAGACATGTTTGATGTTGATGTTGATTTCAAGTAATGAATTGATTAACAAGACATGTGATAAGTTTGATTGTAGACTTTGAGAGTTTTCTTGTTGTTGATCTGATTTGATGGATGGTCCATGTGTACATGCTTTGATTTTTTGATTTTTGATTTTTTTTTATTTTTTTGATTTTTAGTTTTTTTATTTTTTGATTTTTTTGATTTTTTGGATATTTTGGTTTTTTTTGAGTTTTTGGATATTTTTTTATTTTTTTTATTTTTTGGATATTTTGATTTTTTTGAGTTTTTGGATATTTTTTTTATTTTTATTTTTTGGATTAGAAGAAAGATGTATTTGGTTGCCCCAATGTATATCAAGACAAGGAATGGATGAATGGATGATTGAACCATTGAGGTGGAAATAGATTTGTTTGTCTATAGTTTTGATCAAGATCAAGGAGGAAAAAAAGGGATATGGATTAGAGGATATGGATGAGGTGAAGCAAGATTGTAGAAAGAATTGGATGATAGAAGAAATGAATAGATAGGATAAGGGATATGGATTAGAGTGAAGCAAGATTGTAGAAAGAATTGGATGATAGAAGAAATGAATAGATAGGATAAGGGATATGGTAGGAAGAATAGAGTGGATGAACTTTGCCCCCAAGCATAGAGGTTTCCATTTGCAAAAAGGTGATATGTAAGATTGTCATAGTATTTAGCACCATCTGAATAAGTGTTCTCAAACTTTTCAAAGATAGAGACCCAACCCACACTTAGAACCTCTGGAAAATTCAACTGAACATTTCTAGCAACTAGGAAGTAGACTCAAAAGGGAAGAAGAATCCCAAACTGGATCAAGGTACTTAGTCTTTGATTACCCATGTGTGTGTAAGTGGGTTCATTCTGGCTCATATGATCATTGTAATCTTCAGAATCCAACATGGCTAGCTACATGAGTTACCTTAACTTCAAAAGCATCCTGGATAGAGCCTCGCTGCCAGCGAGCGTCCATAGCCCCGACGAGGTTATCGCTGTAATCTCACAAATATTGCTCCATTGCCAGCCAGGCGCCCATAGCCCCGATGGAGTTACTTGCATGTTCCCATAGCCAATCATTTTGATATTGCATTTCATTGCATTTTGCTTTTCTTGATATTCATTTTCTTGCTCATGCTTTTGATTTTTCTTTTTTCTCTTTATTTTTCTTGCATTGGCTTGTAAGTGATGAAACTTACATGGGTGTGATAATTAAAGTGGCGCTGAAGCAAGATTTTAGATTTTTCACTAGCCATGTCTTCAATTTAAGAGATCACAATGATTTAGAGCAATCGATTAAGTGTATGAGATATAGTAATCAAAAGATGTCGGTACCAAGATACGATAAGTGGTTCTTTTCTGGATTGAGTGTGTATCCCAACCAAAAGAAAATGTTAAAGAGGAACAACCTCAGATTCTGAAGCATTTCATGAATAGATATCTAGGAAAAGGACTGAACAATAGATTCGAGCATGGGAAAGTATGTGACAAAATGACACAAATTCCTATTTCACTGATGAAGGATTTTATGCGAAGGATTGAATGAAAGGGATGGAAGGATAGAAAAGAGGTGTTGGATAATAGATAGAATGTTTGAAGATTTGTGCAAGGATAGATAGAAATGTTTTTCTGATGAGTGTTGGTACTTGAGAAGTGATGAAGATATGAAGGAAAATTGAATTTTGGGACAGAAGGACCCAAAATAGATAGAGGAAATGATAGAAGAAGTTTTGGAAAGATGTTTAGATAGAGGATTGAAAGAATTTCAAAGATGTGCTCCTCATTGATCTTTCTCATGGATCATTTGAGGTGATGGATTGGTGGATGGAGGGAGGTAAGGACCCAAGATGGATGAAAGGGATGGAGAGTTTGATTATGGAATGAAAGGACCTAAGATAGATTTAGAAGAAGAAGAGTTTGACTTTGGAATGAAAGGACCTAAGATAGATTTGGAAGAAGAAGAGATTGACTTTGGAATGAAAGGACCTAAGATAGATTTGGAGGATGAAGAGATTCCTTGATCTTGATCTTGACTTGGAGTAGGATCATTTGAGTTTATGCTTTCCTCTTGATTTTGAATTAGAATAGTGGAGGATATGGAAGGAATATCATGATTTTGCTTAAGAGATGGATGTTGAATGGGACTTTGCTCTTGAGATGAAAGGGGATCATTGTGGATGGAATACCAAAATTTTAAGGGATCATCATAAGATTCTTGATAGGTGGGATCTTGATAAAAAATGGGATGAAAGTCTTTCCTAAAGATAGTTGAAATGTTGATAACCATCTCAAAAGATGTTTTGTTGGATATGGAAATCTTCTCCACTTTATGATTTTTCCTTGTTTAAACTGATTTTTGAGTTTGATTGTTAGATACTTTGCAAGATATTTTAGCATTTGTGACAAGAATACATAGCATACATGAAGACAATGATCATCCTAATGCTAAACATTGAGTGTATATTCTTTTGAGGATGTGTTCAAATCCCCGATGTTATCACTGGTTTGATTTACAACAAAAGACACATCATATAGACTCTTTATTCAAAGGTCATTGACAATATCATAGCCCACTAGTCTCGATACTCCGTCAGCTCAAACAACCTTGTCACCCCCTAGAGGGCGCCCGTTTTTTTGCCTTTTGCCATAATTTAACTCAAAGTGAATTGCTTCACAATTGAGTAGTTATCTTGGGAGATATATGGTGAGTAATCTTGGGGGCGGATTCTTCCCCACCCTTACACTATGATATTGCCAATGTTTGGCGACTGACTCAGTTCAAGGTTTCTATTTCTAAGGTCATAATCAGGCTTCCTGTTCGGCCGTCAGTGATAAACTCCCTCAGGAGGCTTCCCAACCTTTAGAACAAAGGCTTTACATATCGTAAAGATACTGGGGGAAGGCTAATCGCTGAGTGTAACCGTTGAAAGGGACTTTCATCACCCTCCACTTTTGATTATTGTGGGTTGGAATACTTGGCGTCAAAGCCGTTTCCCACTTAGGTCGTTCCCCTCACACCGGCCAAAGAATGGCTTTAAGAGTTTTTCAACCCCTCGGGAAGGCAGGCCTACTAAAGGATGTAAATGCTTGAAGTACAGAAAGCTTAAGAGTGGTTTGGCTTTTTGGTCACCCAGTTATGGGGAGAGCATATACCTTCCACTTTCGAGACAAGGCAATCAAGTTGTTCTTTTTAGCCTTCAAGACAATGATTTGCTAACTTCTATTTGGAGATGTTGCTCCAACAAGCATGATGTTATTTTTAACCTTTCATAGCAAAGTGTGTATTTCCAAAACTTTTGTAAAACAAGCCTAGTCAACAAAAGTAAATCGTGATTTTTGGTCAACAAAATTAAAGTCGATAGGGGAAAACTTTCCCTCTTTGCCTTGTACAAAATGAGGATGAGGTTATTTTACTTTGCAAAATGAAGTGAATCCTTTTAAACACCAAAGGATGGTGAGGTTCTTTTTAAAACTTTTGCCAAAGTAAAGATTGTTTGTCTTGTTCTTTTTAGAGCTTCCAAAAATGAAGTGTTTTTCCTAACTTGCAGGAATGAAAGGTTTGTTTTGTTGTTCTTTTTACCATGCAATAAAGAAAAGATGAAGTTTCTTTTAAAACACCAACAAGGAAGGCATGAAGTTCATTTTATGCATCCAAATGAAATGATGAGGTTTATTTTAATTTGTGCAAAAAAAAGAGAGTGAGTTCTTTTTAACCAACTTTTGTTGAAAGAAAGTAAAAAAAGAGACTTAAACCCTCTAAACTAACTCCTTCCCCTGCACAAAAAAGATTAGAACCTACACATGGTCAGTGATCAAATGTTAGTGTGGGCTTACACAAGCCTAAATTCTGATCTTGGTTACAAATTTTACAATTCTGATTCTGAAATGCCCTGAAATTTGTCTGTCTGAAATTTGGAAGATCTTCCAAAAACTAGATTTTGCATTACAACTCCTAGAGGTCTGAAACCCCTCTCAAACATCCTGAAAGTTATATATGGAGTATAACTTAAAGTATATATGCCTCCCACAAGCCTAATTTTTGACTCTGTCATAAATTTTTGGCTCTGCCAACTCTATGCGCTAAACTATTGCACAGATGCACTAAGAAAAAACACCCACGCGCTATTATGTGCCCCCAATGCGCTAAGCTATTTTTTCGATGCGCTATTCTATTTTTCTTCCATGTCGAGACCTACAGAAAAATATTAGTGAAAGTCACGCGCTAAAGAAAGGACTCCACGCGCTAGAGTATAGTTTCCACGCGCTAAACAGTGAGTGGGATGCGCTAGACTGTTAATCAGATGCGCTACTCTGTTTTTCTCCCGCGTTGATACCTACAGAAAAACTTAACGGAGTTCACGCACTAATGTTTGAACTGCACACGCTAGATGATGGTCTGCACGCGCTAAACAGTGGATTGGATGCGCTACTCTGTTTACCGGATGCACTAAACAATGTTTTTCCCACGTTGAAACCTACAGGAAATTTTTTTAAAATAATATCATGCGCTAATAAAAGGTCTTCACGCGCTAAAACAGAGAGCCCACGCGCTAAACAGTAGGCTAGAAGCGCTAAACTGTTAGGCGGATGCGCTAATACATGCTTTCGACGCGCTGATTCCTGTTTCCCGCGGACCTGCAAAAGTGATCAATTTGAAAAACCGATTTGTTATTTGGGGTCGGGCCCCACGATGGGCGCCAGAAATGTGTGGTGGAAAAGTTTGCGGATAAAACTTAAAATGTGAAAATTTAGTAAATACCAGTCCACACACACACACAGGACTTCTTGATGCAAGCTATGGAGTAACGTAGTGTTACTCAGCTTCCCAAGGAGGGTCCCATGGTTCTCTATCTCACAATGTCCCTCAAACCAACGTTTTTGCTCTCAGATTACTGAGCAAAATGGTTTAGGGATGACAAATATGAGAACGAGAGATGCTTTTGATTGATTTTAGTATGAGATGTGTTGTAAGCTATGTATGATGCTAAAATGCAATAATCTAGATGATAAGATGATGAGATTTAGTATGAATACTATCCTAGCATACTATATTTAGTCTATGATTGAACTAAAATGATAAAGAAAGTAATCTAAACATGCATATTTAGTCTATTTCCTAATCTAAAAGAGGCTAAATGATGAGCATAAAGATGATATGAAAGCTTGAAAGAATTTGAGCATAAGTGTGATGCTTCAAATTTGAAAGATGATTGTTAAAAATGAAGGAATGAGAGCTCTATTTATAGCACAAACAGGGCAATAGATGGTCAAAATTGAATGGTTTAATCAAGGGCCAAGTTTGAAAGTTGGGGATCCATGTGCACAATTGGCACCAATGACATGGTGACAAGTGTCAACATAAGATTGGGTTGAAAGAAGAGGCTGGAGGCATTAAAGGGCTGAGAAGACCTCATGGTTATCTAAAGGCTAAGGGTCAAGTCTAAGTTAGGTTTACCCAATGAATTAGGATCTAATCCAAAGATAAACCTTTGTGCAAATGATTAAGGGATAATCAAGGTCAAAGCATTAATGACCTGATGAGACCCTTGGGTTGGGTAGAGGTTGAGTCAAAACAAATATTTTAACCATGTGGGAGAGTTTGAAATAACCATTAATGGTTATTGGAGACTTTGGGGATTAAGTGGTTGAAGGTTGGAAGCCTTCAATGGTTTTCAAGGACTTTAAGGGTTTTAGTGGTTGAAGGTTGAAAACCTTCAATGGTTATCCAAGACTTTGGGCCATTTGAGAAGTGACCTCCCTTTGCTTAGGGATGTGACAAAGTTTAGAGGAGGGTTAGATCGATTAGAAGATTCTAGAAGGGATTAGGAAGGGGTTTGGGATTTTGCAAGTGGATGGGGGATAATAGGATTTAATTGAATTAAATGATTTAACTCAATTTGGTTATAATTTGGAGAAATTAAATAAATTAGATTTATTCAATTTTAGGATAACTTTTTTAATTAAATTTGAATTTAATTAAAAGTGGCTAGGGGGATTTAATTGAATAAAATGATTTATTCATTAAATGGTATAGTGAATTTAATCAAGTGATTTACTTAATTAAATAGAAGAATGTGGATAATTTAATTAAATATAAAATATTCATTTAGGAATATGGTCATTTTTATACGTCTACAGGAACAAATTGAAAAGAATAACACATGGACATTGGTTCCCCGACCTAAAAACAAAAATGCAATTGGAACTAAATGGGTATTTAGAAATAAACTCAATAAATATGGTAAGGTAATCAGAAACAAAGCAAGATTAGTGTGTAAGGGATATTAATAGAAAGAAGGAATTGATTACAATGAAACCTTTGCATTGGTAGCTAAGTCAAACTATTTTTAGCATTTGCAGCACACAAGAACTATAAAGTATATCAAATGGATGTTAAATGTGCATTTCCGAATGGTGATCTTGAAGAGGAAGTTTACATTGAACAACGTGGTGGATTTTCTTTGACAAATGACAAAGATATGGTTTGCAGGTTAAGGAAAGCTTTATATGGATTAAACCAAGCTCCTAGAGCTTGGTATGCTAGATTGGACAAATATGTTTTGAAGCTTGGTTACACTAAAGGTAATGCTGACAACAATCTATATTTCAAAGTGACCAATGATGACATCTTGGTTATTGAAGTCTTTGTTGATGATATCATTTTTGGAGGAGAAGATGAATTGTGTAAAGACTTTTCTAATAAGATGCAAGAAGAATTTGAAATGTCAAAGATTGGGGAGATAAAATTCTTTTTAGGATTGCAAATTTCATAGACTGATAAAGGTATATTCATATGTCAATCTAAGTACCTGAAAGAACTAATAAAGAAATTTGGTATGGAAAACTCTAAACCGGTAGGTACTCCTATGACTACAACTGATAAACTATCATTGAAGGATGAATCAACACTTGTTAATCCGACAAGATATAAATCTATGATTGGAGGTTTACTGTATTTGACACAAATAAGACCTTATATTATGAATGCAGTATGTATTGTTTCAAGATTTCAGAGTAATCCTAAAGAAAATCATGAATCAACAGTGAAAAGGATTTTCCGGTGTCTACAAGGCACAACAAAACTTGGCTTATGGTATCCTAAAGATGAAAATTTTGATTTATGTGCATACATAGATACTAATTGGCCAAGAGATGTAGGTGATAGAAAGAGCACCACTGGCGGAGCATTCTTTCTTGGTAGTAGATTGATTTAATGGTTAAGCAAGAAACAAAATTGTACATCATTATCAACAACAGAATCAAAATATGTTGCAGTAGCAACTAATTGTACTCAAGTATTATGGATTAAAAAAATGTTGAAGGACATAAAGGTAAAATGCAAAGAACCTATAATCATTTACTGTGATAATATGACAACAATTGATATATCCAAGAATCCGGTATTTCACTCTAAAACTAAACATGTTTCTATCAAATTCAATTTTCTGAAAGAGAATGTTGAAGCAAAAGAAGTGAAATTGGTTTATGTGAATACTAAATAGCAAATTGCAGAGATCTTTACTAAACCCTTGCCTAAGGAAACTTTTGAATATCTCAGAGAGCAACTTGGGGTTATACCCTCACCGGTAGAGACTTAGATAGTTGGTGCATGGCATCAGACCGATAGGAATTAACAGATAAATCTTTTTCCGGCTTTGATGAAGGAGAGCTACTTCTCAGGGGGAGTAGTTGGTTATAACAATTGGTTCTTTGAACTTATTGTATCTGGTTTTTGTATTTCTTTGGCATTTGATGTCAAAGGGGGAGAGATATCTATTGAAAAACACTTAATTTTTTGAGGAGAGATTATTCATTGGGGGAGAATATTATGTATTTTTATGTCTTGAAATTGATCTCTTTGGGAGATTATTGGTTTTTGGGTTTTGGCATTTCTGCTTTGGCACTTAGAAGGTTTTTCCATCTTGTGTTGCCATCAATGCCAAAGGGGGAGATTGTTGGTATTTTGGATGTGTTGCACTGGTTTTGTCATTGATGTCAACACTTGTCAACACTTATCAACATTGGAGATCTTTGGTTATGTTCACCGACATGTTCAGTGACTTATGCACAATCACCGGTATCTGGTTCACCGATAGGTTATATTGTTCACCGGCACTGAGGATGATCTGTTATCATTTGGAGATTACTTGGTTATGTTGAAGACATTGTTTGGATACTTTTTTTTAGTGATTTGGTTATTGGTCTAATCGAGCTTGCATATTTGTTGTTACCGAAAAACCGGTCTAGGTTATGGACCGACAAGCGTTATCTATTCCACATCAGCACAACATGTTATGGAGATGATTTATTGATTGGCTATTATTGTAAATGCATTGGGCCGACATGATGCATCACATATTGATTCATTTATAATTGATTTAATTGTAATATTCTTAGTGAGCTGACCTACACATTTGGTCTTAGGTTTTGGTATATATGTAAGATCTCATTTGTGAGATTAATATGGTTGTGGAAAAAGGATTGTAATAAGGTATATACGAATATAAGCAAAGCTATACATGCAGACATCATTTGAAGATTCAAGGAAGGTATGAAGAAGACAATCGAAGCTTAATCGGTATTGAATCCAACATATGAAGATGCTATTTTAAGCAGTACATTATCATTGGATTTAACCATCCAATTGTAGTCAGTGTGACTCCCATTTTGTGATTGAGCAATGATCTCTAGGCAGTTGGCCTTTCTGCATGTGCAGACCCCATTTGTACACACATACTATCTATAGTGGTATCATCTAATTGTGGGTAAGGTTTCCCACCGTGGTTTTTCCCCTTACAAGGTTTCCACATACAAATATCTGTGTTATGTGTTGTGGATGCCATTTATCTTTCTGTTTCATGTATTAAACTTTACCGGTACTGTTATTAACTATTAAACTGTCAACCGACATTAAGTTTGGTTTACCAGTATTATGCATCAAGTTTGATTAAGTTATATTTAGGTTGAAATTAATAGTCAACTGATTCACCCCCTCTCTCAATTGCCTTCGGGTCCTAACACCGGTCTTAACATATGTACACTAAAGCTAGTCAAGGCATTGGGTTATTCTAAACTTCATAGTGATCCTTCAAAGAGAATAAACATCAAAGCACATGATGATGAATAACCCCCTTCAAAAGGTGTAGTCACACTACTAGTACAAATAGGACCTATCACAAAAGAGGTTACCTTTCAAGTGTTGGATAGAGAACTAGGGTATAACATGCTCTAATTCCACCCATGGATTCATGCCATGTAGGTCGTACCTTCAACATTCCACCAATGTGTTAAGTTTCCATACAATGGCATTGAAATCACCATACAAGGTGACCCAAACCCATTTCAACACTGTAACCACTTAAAGGCAATTGTGGATAACCAAGTACTCATTGATCAAGCAACACCACTTGCTACACAAATGGAGTCATTGATAATCACAGAAATACAAAAGAATACACCTACAACATCTTCTTTACATATTAAGGATGTTGGATGTGAGGAATATTTCATTTCAAGTACCTTGAAAGTCAGACAATTATCTCTTTCTCCTAGGTCTTTTGGGAAGCCTCAAAACAAAGTGATGAAACAAGATAAAGAAAAAGAGATCGTAAAGGACTCAAATTCATGCTCATTCGTTAGATGGGGAGACTTAAAGGAAGAATCCCTAAATGCAGATGTCAATCACTAGATATATAGAGAAGAGAATGACATCATGATACCCAGGTTACCTTTAGATTAGTATGGCAACGGTTTCAAGATGCTACAAAAACATGGGTATGATGGTACCACAAGCTTGGGACTATAGAAGCAAGAAAGATTAGAACCCGTTTTACCTCAGAAATACCCAAAGAATCAAGGGTTAGGATATAAACATGTACCAAAGATAACAGAGGCAAGACAATGTACACTAGATATATTGAACAAACCTAGGCTACCATCATAGTACATACCTTAGAATCAGTTATCAACATGGGTATTTCCCCCTTCATCTCAGAGAAGCAAGAAAACACCAACATATCCTAGCATGGAATCAAATGGTGAATATATGAGGTAACTTCTACAAGAAACTAATACGAAATCATCCGAAATCATCTATCAATGTAGTACATGAAACATCTGCACAAGCAAATGTGGTAGCAAAAATGGGTTTAGCATTGACAAATGAGCCTAATTCCTGGTTACTATCAATAATTTTGCCAAGGGAAACAACTCAAGCTCCACCAAATGAGTCAGATGAAGAAAGACTGCAACGACTTATACTAGGCTTGAGAAGGGTATCCACCACACAAAGTAGGTCCCCAAATCTACAATAAACTTAGTTACAAGAATAAGAGGAGATACGTGACACACCCTCAGAAAGTGGAACATACATAGAAAGTGTGACAGATTCTCATGACTATGAATTCCTATCTGATCATGATGACAACCCACAAGCAATAGATATGATAGATGCCAACCAATCACCCATTGATGATGAAGAATACCAGGTCATCCAAATAACTAGGTATGCATGTTGTTAGAGTCTTTTAAAACAAAAGAAAACAATGGCTTACCCCTTATACATTCATATTTGATTGATTGGGTGTGAGAAGGAAAACCAACTCTAGACTGGTTTGAGAATGATGAAGCTATTGCGGAATTCTTTGGTGTCAGAGAAGGGTTTCCACAAGGTGATCATAAGGCAGGATTTGCTATAGACTTGGATAGAACAACATACTTTGGAGAGGCAAATGCCTCTGTGTCAGAAGATACAGATGACAGTGATTGCAATGGAAAAATAAAGTTAGACAACCTCCCTATAGAACAAGAGAATTCATCATTACTTATGGAAGAGATTGAAGAAGTCAATATAGCAGAAGGAGAAGTTATACATAATATCCACTTAGCAAAATCATTAAATCATGAAGAAAAGGACAATTTCATATAGTTCTTCAAACAATGTCTGATCAATTTCACTTGGTCCTATTCAAATATGTCAGGCCTAGATCTAGAATCGATCTTACATCATTTACCATTGCTACCAGGAATCAAACCGTACAAAGAAAATATAAGAAAAATGCATCCACAAATTGCATTACTGGTAAAAGTAGAACTCCAAAAGCTTCTAGATGTGGGCTTCATTAGACCTATTGACTATGGAGAGTGGATATCCAATCCATTACATGTGACTAAGCCCATTGGGGGCATAAGAATCTGCACATACTTCTGAGATCTAAACAAGGCATCTCCCAAGGATGATTTTCCATTACCTAACATAGACATGATAGTTGACTTAACTGCTGGAAATGAAATGCTTTCATTGATGGATGGTTTTTAGGATACAACCAAATCAAGATTGCACCAGAAGATCAACACAAGACGACATTTACCTATCCATGGGGAACATACTGCTAGAATGCCACACCATTTGGTCTTAAGAATGCAGGGGAAACATATCAAAGGGTTATGACAAAATTATTTTATGACATGATTCATAATATCATGGAAGACTATGTTGATGATCTACTGGCTAAATCATAGATAAGAGAAGGTCACCTTGAAGTCCTTGTAAAGATATTTGAACGATTAAAACAATACAATGTCAGATTAAACCCCAAAAAGTGTGTGTTCAGTGTAACAATAGGCAAATTTCTAGGCTTTATTGTTTCTAACAAAGGAATTAAGGTAGATTCGGCAAAGTTCAAAGCAATCATGGATATGCAACCTCCATCAACACTCAAGTAGTTAAGAGAGTTGCAAGGAATATTACAATCTATAAGAAGGTTCATAGCACAATTAGCAGATAGATGTCATCCATTTCAGTATTTACTCAGGAAGGAGTCACCTTCAAATGGATAGAACAGTGCCAAGAAGCTTTTCAAGCTTTAAAATATTATCTTCTGAATACCCCAGTATTAGTTCCACCTACTCAAGGAAAGCCCCTATTACTATATATATCAACAACACACTCATCTTTTGGGGCCCTATTGGCACAACACAATGATAAAGGAAAGGAAAGAGAAGCCTACTATATAAGTAGAACCCTAATTGGATATGAGCTTAATTACACTCCTATAGAACGAGAATGTATAGCAATGATCTTCGCATCTCAGAAGCTTAGATTTTATATGCTAGGTCACAAAGTTCAACTCATAGTACACTTTGATCCACTCAAATATTTGTTGAGAAGAGAAACATTAATTGGAAGATTGGTCAAGTGGGTCATGATTTTATGTGAGTTTTACATAGAGTATATGGACATAAAGGCAATCAAAGGGAATATTATAGTGGATCAGTTAGAAGATGCTCCCTTGCTAGACAATCACCCGCTACTAGTGGATTTTCTTGATGAATCTGTGTTTACATTGACAACATCTACCATTTGGAAATTATACTTTGATGGATCTTACACAAATCATGGAGCAAGAGCCAAGATTCTTTTAATCACCCCTCAAGGTAATTTTATCCCTAAGTCATTTAGAATCAATTTTCTCCGTACAAACAATATAACTGAATATGAAGCTCTCATAATAGGACTTCATACCACTATGTAGTGGAGGATAAAGAATTACAAGTGTATGGTGACTCACAACTGATTTTCAACCAAGTCAATGATGACTATAACACAAAAGATGATAAACTAATGCCATGTAAATAAATGGTAGAAGATTACAAAGAACACTTCAGTAACATCACTTTTGAACAGATTCCAAGAATGTAGAACAAGGCAGTCGACACCATGGCTATAGTAGGGTCTCTCCTAAACATGCCTAATAATGAAACTCAGTTCAAGTTTATTGTAGAACAATTGATGGTACCGACATATTTGATTCCCTCATCAGAATATGTATGTGTAATTGTGGGTCTTGAATCCCCATGGTATAATGAGATATATATACCTACATAATCAGTATATGTCTCCTGATTTGTCAAGAAATCAAAAGAAGACTCTTATTCGCTAGGCATCCAGACACACTATTATTGCTGACACATTATACAAAAAGAGCCTTAATGGAATACTTCTCTGATGTCTTGATGTTGATGAAGCACAACTTGCCTTAAAAGAGGTACATGATGGGATTTGTGGTGCACATCCAAGTGGCCCAACACTATCAAAGAAATTATTAAGAATTGGATACTATTGGCCTACTATGGAAAATGATGCCTATAAATATGTACAAAAATATAGACAATGTCAAGTGCATGGAGACCTCATTCATGCACCAGCACAGGATCTCCAAACTATGACATCACCCTAGACATTTTCACAATGGGGGTTGGATCTTGCTGGTAAAGTTAATCATACTTCTTTCAATGTGCACAAATTTATCTTAATGACTACTAATTATTTTACTAAATGGGTAGAGGCAACCCCTCTTACATATACCATAGGTAAGCAAATAGAAAAATTCATGCTTAATTACATCATCTGTCGGTATGGGATTCCAATTTGCATAGTGACTGACAATGGATGTCCATTCAAGAATCAAGAAATGAGAGAATTGTGTGAACAATTCCAAATACAACAGAGATTTGTAACACCATATTATCTGCAAAGTAATGGACAAGAAGAAGCAACAAACAAGACAATATTAAAGATCCTAAATAAATTTGTCACTGACGTAGGATGGGACTAACATCTCCAATTAAATCCTGCTCTTTGGGCTTATAGAATAGGGGTATGTACACCTACAAGAGAAACACCATATTCATGGGTCTATGGTATAGAAGCAATATTAGGTATTGAAATAGAACTACCATCTTCAAGAGTCTCCTTAAAACACATCATATCAGAGGAAGATTATCGAGTTGCAAGGTTACAAGAGCTTGAAATGCTCGATGAAAAGAGACAAACTACTTTAAATCATTTGAAAGGTTACCAGAACAAACTAAGAAGGAGTTACAATAAATGAGTACGCCCTATAAATTTTGAAGTGGGAGATCTAGTTCTCAAGGAGAACCAAAGGAACCTAGAAAAATGTGAAAATCCAGGGAAGTTTGAACCTAATTGGCTAGGTTCTTTTATCATAACAAGGGTAATAGGAAATGGAGCATATAATTTGGCTACCATGGAGGGAGATCCACTCCCTGACCCTATGAACAACATGCACCTTAAACAATATTATATCTAAGGGTTGGCTTAGTTTAGGTTTTGTTTTTTGCATTGCATCTCATTTTATTCAAAGAACTGCATCACATATAGTTTCTTTTGCAAATGCATCGCATTCACAAAATTCCTGCATTTACATATATCAACATCAATAAAGCAAGGAAACTATCCAAGTTTCTCATTTGTTTGCATTCAAGAGAAACAAGGGTTATCTCCTTTCTTAGATATTCAAACATGAAGTCTTTGAGGTCCTAAGGTCATTCATTTTCAACACTACCCTGTGATGACGCTTTACTTATGGTTGGGTAATGATTTCACTATTTGAGAATTGTTAACCCAAAATCTATCAATTGCTATATCTCAAACACATTAAAAAAATCTCTAATTCATTCTAGACACTTAGTTGATCATATGACTAGTGAAAAATCTAAATTGTACTTTAGCGTCGCCATAATTGTCACACCCATGTAGGTTTCATTACTTACAAGTCAAGGAAAGAAAATAAAATAAAAAAGTAAAAGTGATGCCAAATATCCATCTCAAGGAAAAAGAGCAATGATATATAACTGAAATATCACGCGTACAAGTGCAAAAAAAAGCTTGACTACGGGAACATGCGAGTAACTACATCATGGCTATGGACGCCTACAAGCAATGGAGCAATATTTGAGAGATTACAGTCTATAACCTTGTGGGAGCTCTGAAATCTTGCTAGCAACGAGGTTTTATTTAGGACGCTTTTGAAGTTAGGATAATCCACATAGCTAGTCATTTAGCATGTGAAGCATCTTTAGTGAACACAAGAATGAGAATTAACTCATTTTCAAACACATGGGCAAAAGAAGATCAAAGTTTTAAGAACCAATGGAGAAGTTTTCCGCATCTCCATTTGTAAATCCTAGTCATTAAGTGTGTTAATTTGGATATTCTGATAGTCCTAAAAATGACTATGCAAAAATGTGGTGTTCTTGACATGATTTGGGTAACTCTGAATCACTATTTCTCTCTATTTTTACCCTCAGGGTTTAGGGTTTTCAGGTTCATGTGTTCCTGGATGATCTCTTGTTGTAAAAGAACCCAAACTTGTTATAATCTCACGTTACCTTTTTCATTTAAGCATGAGGGTCTGTTCCACCATCAAAAGGGGACCGTGTTCTTTTCCTAAGGCATTATCTTCTATTGGCCTTTTAATTTTTCTCAAAGACTATGTCTTTTGTATTATGGTCGGGCCCCCATTTATTTATTCCTGCAACTTTTCTTTGCCCTAAGTCCGACTTTTATTTTTTGGCTTATATCTCCATGATTAAATACCGAGCAACTAAAGGTACCATGAATATGCACATGTTTCAAATGGACGAAGATGTTATGACCCAAGCAAAAATATGCTTGACGAATAACAATAAGTATTGGGCGGACTATGTAAGCTGCACATAATGAACGAACAGATCGGACAACCCTTAGAGTACCGCGATGAAAGATGCAGGGAGGTTAAGGTTTACGACATCACGAGATCATGCCACATGTCCCAAGTGGGCTGAACAAGTCTGATATAAGGATAGCTAACAAAGTGGAGACTTAAGGATGATTTGGCAATGCTTCGTCAAGTTTTAACGGGCCCACTTGCTAGATTGGAGGGTCAATATCAATATTGACCGATAGTGATTGTGTGATATGTCGTGCTGGACAAATCAACAGTGGAAACATAAAAAGTTTTAAAAGAAGTGATTTAGACTATTTCATCATTGTTCACATAGGAAAGTAAAGGTAGAAGGAAATAGGCCTATCGACATGGAATAAACAGAGATAAGTCTAGACAAGTGGATTCCAACCGATTCTCAAAATGTCAATTTGAGAGGTGTTTTGTTGGGTCGAGTCATATTAGTAGGACAAAGGTAGCAGTGCCTGAGGTGGCAACATCTCCAAGTTTTCATTGCCACCACAAAAAGAAATTGAGACTTTAGAGGGATGAAAGGGATAAGGATGATTTATGAGTTGAAAGCGAGGTGATCAAGGACCTATCAAAAAAATCATAGGATGCGTATTGTTAGAGATTCTCACAGTGAGGCAGAAAATCAAGAAATTATTACCGAAAAACTTTTAAAAGATGAAGCTTCAGTATCCAAGATGAGGATTTTGAAGCAGAGAATTTGCAGTCAAGAAATCAAGAACAAAATCGTTCATGTAAGTTGAACTTGGTTAGAAGGCAGTGACTTGGCAGTTTGAGTCATACGATATTCTTGATTCGATGGATATGATTTTCTAAATCCATTTGCTAGTAGGATGAGTAGAAAAGCATTGGAATGATGATTTTTTCCCATGCATGAATACTGCCAAGAGAGGTATTTTCATTTATAAATACGGTTATGTGGTGTCTCCACTTGGTAGAAAGAACAAAAAATTCAATATCTTCTCAGAAGGTTTTGAAGAAGATGAAGATGATCTTTGAGCAGTATCATGCCAAGAATTACACCGAGCTCTGTGATATTGGATGTATTTCCTCTGGGAATGAGTATGCTTATAGTCGATGGAGGATTGAAATCGGTTTCTAATCAGAACAAGCCCTGCAGGACTCATCCTCCGTCTCTCCTCTATCACTCGTTGGTAGAGGGCTAAAGAAGGAGTCTTACAGAGGAAAAGGAGCAGAAAAAGGTTGGGATTGGGGCGGCAACTGATCGTCTCAGCATGGGCATGGAAGATGCAACACCTTCTCATCACTTTGTTTTCCTTTGTGAGCTCCTCTTTCCATTCTCTCTGATCTTAGGCATGAAGGTTGGAGGTCCTCCTCTATTTTAGGGGCGACTTTAATTCTTATCAGGATCTAATTTCCCTTACCGAAGGCAAATGCTCTATAAAAAAAAGATGATGCATCTCACGGTCCATTTAGAAGCATCTGCAGAGATAGTGGCACGAATCAAAGGTTTTTGTTTCTACCAAAATGTAGTTCACAATTTTGGTTCTACTTCATTATGAATGCCAACATGGATAGTCTTTTGGGATACTGTGAGGAATATTTTGTAACAAAGTAACGAGCGATCTTATAAGCTTGTGAGAGGTGTCTCCTCTAACCTTAAGCTTGTTGCTCCCTTGTTTCTATAAAAGGGAAATCATGGCCATGAGACAGGGGTCGAGAAATTTGGTCCAAAAGTTCAGATCCAAATCCTTGGTCATGTATGGTAGGTCTAGGTGAAATGAGCAAGCTATAATAGGAACTTGCATAGAAAATGAGATGGGTTTTTTATGTCCTAGTTTGTTGCAAGTTCTTAAAGGAGTTGTATGTAATATAATTTGTAACAAAAAATAGCTTATGAAATGAATGAAAGTATTATCTGAATTCATTTTCTCCAATGTATGACTCTGTTATGTTTTGAATGAGTAAGATCAAGGGTTTTTCTCATTTGTTGCATTGTTGTGATGCATATTTTTTGTATCTTGCACTCTGACCTAAGGGGTTAGTTAAACTACTTGGATAGGATTTGCAAACTAATGGGGCTTATATAGGGATTTTGATAAATATTTTGGGTTGGGATAGACAAACAAGATACATTGTAAGGCAGTGTTATCTTGAGATCTTTAGCTATTATATTAAGGTTTTTGTCACATTTTTATCTTGTATTCTGCAATTTTAGTTGCCCAATGGATAAGACACTCATAGTTGCTTCCAATCAGTTTTCTATAACATTTCTTCACTCATAACTTATCGATAACTTGCTATAACTTTGATAATATCAAAATATCTTTTCATTTTCTATGTATGATGTTGTTTGTCGAAAAGTCGTCTCACACTCCAAAGTAGGTTGAGGATCTCTAAGACCTAGCCACTCTGTAGCATTCTCCCTCTTTGTTGAGCCCCCTTTTAGGAGTGAGACTATCTGATTTGTTTTAATGTCGCATGCGAGTGTGGTGCAGAGATTTCAGAAGCATTAAGGGAACACCCTCCTGGGTTTTATAGAGCTCAAAGCGTAGAAGGATAATCATAAAATCATTGTTATATTGTTGGTCCAAGTCCCAGAGTATTCTAAACAGTTTGGGCATTGGCCTCTCCATGTATGATTTGAGGACTCGACTTGGTTTCTCTTTGTGGGGCAGTGCAAAAAACCTGCCAAGTGCGAAGTGCGTTTTGGGGCACCAACATGTTTCAAAGGACCTTAAGGATCGATTGACCGCTTATCTATTAAATGTTTTGTACCTCCAATTCAATTGGTGTATTACAAAATACTAAACAAACACAGTCATCCTTATTCGAATATGAAATGCATATTCATCATGCATATTGCATTAACATAGGTCATATCAAAAATTAATTGTCTCCACATTCATTCTGCATATCATCATGTCATACAGGTCTAGACACTAGGGGCATAGCTAAAAGAATTAAAAAAATCCTAAAAAAGTCCTAAAAAAATTTAAAAACATTTGTAAAACACAAAATTCAAAAACATTTGAAAAATCACAAAATTCAAAAACAGTGAAAAACAAAAAAATCTTAAAAATCATATAAAGTCCTGAAAAAATATCAAAACATTGAAAAAACAAAAATATACCAAAAACATCCATATACGATGCTGAAAAATCAATAAAAAATATTTAGATAAAGTCTTAAAAAATACCAAAAACATCCATATACAGTCCTAATAAAATCAACAAAAAACATTCACATACGATCCTAAAAAAATCAATAAAAAATGTTCATATATGATCTTGAAAAATCAATCAAAAACATTCAAATATCGATCCACAAAATCCAAAAAACAATAAAAAATCAATCCAAAAAATAATAATAAAAAAGTCAATAAAAAACATTGAGATAAAGTCCTAAAAAAATCAACCAAAAACATTCACAAACGATCCTGAAAAAATAAACCAAAAACAATAAAAAAATCAATCAAAAAACTTGCAATAAAATGTCTCGCAAGAATCAAACACCCTAGCAAATATCTAGCAAACGTTTCACACAAAGTTAACAAAGATACAACTATCTAATCAACATCTACAATCAATTGATCAAGCTATCTTATCAATCGTATCAATATCCATATCAAGTGATCATTATCTTGTCTTAAACATAAGAGGATACACTCAAAATCAAACAGGTCAGTCTTAAACAGGGTCCACAACTTTCTAAGATAAGATATTATCAACCATCATATCAAGCAACTGAGAACGAAGGCATAGATCAATATAGTTGCTGAATTTTGTTCGGGTCAGTCTTTATCTTTTATCATTTGGCGACATATTATATTCCTATACTACTCAAGGATGTCCACAAGTGACTAGAGGAGCCATGATGGGCATTATCTTTTTCTTTGTTTGTTGTTTGTGGTGTGAACCAACAAAGTTCTGGGGCAATAATTCTAGTGGGTGTCTGTGTTGGTACGTTCATTCAGTAGGTATCCCATGAAGGATAGTTATGCTTGTGACTACCCCACATACCTCGACCCCTAGCATTATTTCTAGAATGGAAGGTTCACTCCTTTTCTACTACGTGTTTGTTTCTTAAATGATATATCTTTACATCTTGGTTCTTTATGCCTTGATGTGCAAAGCTCCATTGTTACATAATAAGGCTCAATGATGAATATATTGTGCTATGAATAAAGGCACACAAGTTCGTGAAAACTATCATCTTCATTTTCAGTCTATCATTATCAATCTATCATCTCATATCAATTATCCTCAATTGCTTTTAATTGTCATCTTTCATTGTATTTCATTCTAATGATCATTCTCTCATATTCTATCTCAATATCATCTTCACATTACCTATCTCTATCTCTAATCAACTAACTATTCTTTTATCTAACATTCTTCTTTTTTCGAGAGATCATTCATACATTTAATGCATAAACAATCTCTCGAGGGGGCATCCAACCTCCACTACAAGGGCATACTGGGGCATAAATTTTTCGTTTTCTTTGAAACAACGTCGTTCTAACATTGTCTCAAAGAGGGGCAAATGTAAACACCTAAAAATGTCTCATTGATAATGTATTAATTATTCATCTAAATTAGTTAAATAATTCTTTAATTCTTTAATTAAATTAATTAATCTTATTCTTCTAAATTCATATTTCCTCATCTTACCAATAAATTCATTTTCAATTTCTATCTCTATTCAATTAATCATTTAACCCTTTTCTTAATATTAATTAAATATTAATTATTTAATTAATTGTGATTTAATCCTTTAATTTAAATTAATCTTTATTATTTAATTAAATTCAATTTCTAAATAATTAAATAGTTTCTTTAAATTATTTAATTAGCTAATTAATTCTTCTAATTCTAATTCCCAATCCCCAAATTCTAATTTCATTTAATTTCGTTTATTCTTCTAATTTCATTAATTCTTCTAATTTCATCAATTTCAAATACATGTGCATGATTTCCAAAATCAAATTGAATATCAAAGTCAAGTTCTAAATATATTCAAATAACAAATTGAATATCAAAGTCAAGTTCTAAATATATTCAAATAACAAATTGAATTTAAAATAAATTCAATATTTGAATTAAATCTCATGCACAGATTAAATTGAAAATCAAAGTCAAAGTGCAAGCACATGGTAAATTAATGAATTAAATCATTATCTTTCCAATTCCTATTTCTATCTTCCACTTTGTTTTTTTCCAAAAATATTTCAATCAATTAACTATTCAATCTATTTAATTGATTATTTCAATTAATTGATTAATTACATCATTTCTTTAATTTCCTCCAATCATTCTTTTTCTATCTTCTAGTTAGCTTTTTCTAAATAAAGCTTTCTTTGTCATCAATTAATTCTCCTCAAATCATTCTCTTTCATCTTTCAATCAACTTTTTTCTCAATCAGTTAACTCATTTATCAATTCAATCTATTATGTTTCACCTCCAAATCAGTAGTTCAACTATCAATCATCATGTGAGCTCACCTGAGTTCCACCTCTCAATCAATCCTCTCCAAAAATCTATAAATTAAGCATTCAATCCTCATTTTCAACAATCACGAACTTTTAATCTTTGTGTCAATTGCAGGTTGTCAACGCAATATCTTAGAGCCATCATACCACAAAGAAGAGAAGAACAATGGAAGCCATATGCAGTCATGGAATAGGGAATTTTTAATTGAATATTCTATATTCCCATTGCTTTGATTATATTATTTCATTGATGTTTGTTTTGAATTCTTTGATTAGATAGGGATTCATGATTTCCCTTTGTTTCTAATTGAATTAATGATGAATTTTACATACACATATATATCCTGATGAAAAAAATATAACGAGAGGACAAAATAATTTAATATTTCAGGCTATCTTGAAAATATCAAAACCACATTTGCATTATGTAGGGTTGAGGCTAAGAAAATCTCTGCAGAAAATGTAGGTTGCAAGTGATGAAAATGAGCATGCTTTTTTAATAGCTTAAAATTAACAAAAAAACGTACGTGTTTTTCTTATTAAGAAAACACATAAGTTTTTATTCAAAAAACACATATGTGTTATGGTTTGGATTTTCTAAGTGACAACACACACGTGGTTTTTGAATTTATTAAAAACACCTTATTTTCATTTTTGGTGTTTTTTGCATATATAGCCACTAAATTGTATATCATCTTGGTGCACTTACCCATAGATTTGGGTGGGTATCTATTATTCTCCATTACTCCATATTTAATATCATCCAAAAATACATGATACACACTTTGATAATATAAGAATGCACTATGCATTTATACTTGAAGTCAAAGAATATTTTAGTCATATAATGCATCATGATTGTGTACATAACCATTGATATAAGATAAATGACAATAGATCAAAACATTTCCTTAACAAGAACATTTATGGCACATCTAATATAAATCAATCTCACAAAGTTCCAAGATCCCTTTATGCAACCTTTTAAATATGAGGCTATTGTAATTGTCAACATGCCTTGTTCATGGATAATCCATATCTTATCCTAAACTTCCAAGAAATCAACTATACTAATCACCATCAAATTACAAAATATCAATGACCAATCATCTCCAATCATTAAGATCAAGAAATGATATCATAACAATCAGAATAGAATACTCTTTAAATAAAGATTAGAAAATAAAATTAGGCATACATACTAAATCTAAATTGGATCAATAGTACATAATAACCTAACTATTTCTTTAGCTAATCATGGTACCCTTACTCAAGTAGATTCTAAAGTTGCATTGTCATAGTCTAGAGGATATACCAATACTTATGAAATCATGTATTATGGTGACCAATTATCTTGATATGGTTATAAGACACCTAGCCCTTTAGATAAACTTTACTTCCCTATATGAGATGATAAAACTCTATGTGTTTGACTATAAATTACAAAAAGATAGTATTTCACATTCTAATATGATCAAACATAATTCAAATTAAACCCAAAACACTCATAGAAGATATATATTGAGATCATGACTAATCTTTAAAAAATTAAAGGATTATAATCTAGAAATGACTCAATTCCTATAGTTTATTTTCACTTTTCTGCAATTAAAATATTCTATGTGATTTATGATTCCCTTTAGTATTCATAACCACCTTACTTCTTAACAAATAAATCTTCTTACCTCAGAGCAACATGCAAGCAATACTTGAACCCTTACCGCAAACTGGAAACTGCAATCTATAAAGATTCTTAGAAATTCACACCGCCCAGTCCAACGTCCTACATAAATGGTAATCCCAAGATTTTGGTGTTTGCCCCCTTCCTCTACATCTGCACATTCTGTTGCATTGAATCTTGGAATGCCTCTGCATCATCCAACAAGACCCTGCCAAAACACACATGTGACAGACAACCACTAAAGCCCCATCACATTTTTGTAGGGAATATTTAATTAAAATTTTGCAAAGGAAAAACTAATTGATATTATTGGTTGTGCAAAACGTGTTTAATCATTGTTTAATGCAAACCCTCACAAATAGTTCCATGCGGGGCAAGAACTAATAAATATTCTTTTATATAGCATCAATATCCTAATTCATTCATAATATTAATGTGGTTCATAAAAGAAGATTCTTTAATCTCATATATATCCAAATTGTAAGATGAGCACTTGTATCCTCATGTTGGTTTAACATCACGTTCATGCCTTCCTCCATCCATTGGTTTGCTTAGGTAATCAAAATGTTGGAAGCTGCTTAGATTAATTTTTGGTGTCAACTGCTCAAAAGGGTGTTAGGGTTGAGGGTGATCTGAGCCCCCTTGCTTCATTCTCCTTTTTCAAGTCAAGTTTCCCTAGCTCCTCTTAATACCCATAATCCATACTATAATTTTTCCATCATTCCCCATTCAGCATATTACCTTTCATTATTCATTTGTTTATGGTAAAATTAACATAAATGTGATGAATAGACTAATTACTCTATGATGATGAGGTGGATGTAGGATATTATAATTACCCATTTCAATTGATGAGGGAGAGTATCATTAGGAATCAATTTGCACATTAAGGTGCCCAACAACGATATCATGTCTTTGAGAAAAAAAATTAATTTCACACACGCATGAGGTTTTATAGGTACATAGAGGTTTTAGTCTATTCGATTTTATTTTTTTACATTAGATCATTCACATATTTTTATTGACGTTAGTGTTTTAATAGTCAAAAGTCATCTTGTAGTTCTAGTTATTTGGTTAGTAAGTGTTGATTGCGGTGTGATCGTAAACAATGACAAGAAGTCTAGGAATGATCTCCTCTCTTGAAAGGCGATATTTCTCACCCCAAGGTTATGAAAGGCCGGGTCTTAGTCATGCATGACAAATTAGTGTGAATGATGTGAATGTTTTCAAGGTGGCCACTAGTATTTTAATACTTCAAGTATTGATAGATTCTAGGCATTCTCTCATAATTAAATGGTCTATTTTTGGTATTTTTTGGAATAAGCTTACATGAATCAAACATAAACTAAAACTATTCCAATCCAACAAGATCTATTATAAACAATTATTATACCAATGGTTATGAAATAAATAGAAAAAGGTAAGGTGGTACAAGAGATAATATAAATGAAACTTGAATCAACTACTGAACAATGATAATCACAGAATGATTTGTTGCATTTGATGATTTTATTAGATTGAAGGAAACCATACACACATAAATTAGAATATCACAATTCTTGTGGGTATGATGCAATCATCAAAGGAATTAAGCGAAATACCAAATTTTTAGAATTCATCAAATCACACAGCCATTACCCATGCACACATGTGAGACAAACTCCTTTTAAATCACTTGTAATGCAATCTAATTAAGTGATCTTCCCAGCTAAATCGCCATGACTAGAAATACCATCTAAAGAATTAATGCGAACACTCAATACAAACAACAAGTAATCAGATCTTAATTTTATCTCATTCAAATCCAACAAGTTCAATAGAAATATCACACCAAAAATGTGTAAATTATTTTCTATAATATTTGCATAAAAAATCTAACCCTTTTTATGACAAAATGAAGGGTTTATATATAATTTACAGTTCTTAGTCCACAAACCCCAATCTAGGGTTTAAAAGCATGATTGAGGGTCAAAATTTATTCAAAACTCAACAAAACTACTCAAAAACTCATCTAAAACTGAGGCAAACCACATCTAATCCTCATGATTGAGAGGTAGAAGACTAATTTAGGATGTCTAATATACAAAAAAATGTTCCCTAACTAATTTGTTTTAACTGTGGATAAAATGTTGTTTACATCTGTCGAGATCTCCCATATAGGCATGATTAGTGGTCAAAACTTATTCAAAACTCAACAAAACTACTCAAAAACTCATCTAAAAGTGAGGCAAACTACATTTAATCCTCATGCAAGAGGTAGGAGACTAGTTTAGGATGTCTATTCTACAAAAAGTATGCCCTAAATGATTCATTTTAATTGTGGATTAATTGTTGTTTACATATATCAAGATCTCCCATTTCAAAATGAGGCTTCCAATGCTAGATTTTGGTGTAGCCAATTGGAAGTGAACTCAAAGTCTTTGTGACATGATGCCCAAGGAAAGTTGACCCATTTTGTGGGCCTTTCTCCCATGTGAAAACTAACTTTTGTTTGTTGTTGGCAAAAACATGTCTTTAGACATGAAATGGGATTCATTGAATTTCAATCTCTTCTCCCTTGTAAGCTTACAATAATTATAAAATACTCTTATTGAAAATCACATTACTTGTGCAGTTGAGAAACTAATTTAGGAAATCTTGGTTAAAAGCATTCACAACATCATTCAACTCCTCCATGTCTGATGACTTTGTTTATTTCAGCTTGATAATTAAGTTCTTACTAAAAATCTTCAATTTTCTCTTCTTTTCCTCCAATTGAGGAATTTCTACTTTCATGATTTGGATGCATTTATTTATTGGCACTAAAGAAATTCTATGCATTCCTCAGCCTTGATCACAACGTATTTATATCATTTTTATACTTGATGATCTTTCCATTATATTTTCTATATTTTTTATAAGTTCCATCTTAATGACTCCCATCCACTCTACTAGCATCTTCTTGTTTGAATCATCAATAACTCCTTTTTTAAGCAATGCCTTTTCACTTGTTGTCTTGATGATTCATAGAATAGGAAGGTACTCATCTCACATGAGAATTGTATCATCAATACTTACTCCTTCCTCAACTTCTCTAGTTGTCACTCTATGCAATCATCTTCTTGTTTGAATCATCAAGGACTCATTTTTTAACAATGCATCTTCACTTGTTGTCTTGATGATTCGGAAAATAGGGAAGTATTCATCCAACATGAGAATTGTATCATCAATACTTACTCCTTCCTCACTTTCTCTAGTTATCATTCCATGCAAAATTGTTAGTTGATCTTTGATAACATGGTACACACCCATGACTTTATTGATCACTTCCTCATCTTGCTGCTCAATCTCTTGCTCCACTCTAATGCAACTAGAATGCATGGATCATTGCTTTGAAAAAATGTACCTTGTAACAATGTAGCCTATATACTTGTTGATGGAGTACTAGGATCTATTAGTAATAGGAAATTACCTATGTACTTCTTCAATTCTTTGACCTACGCTTTCAACTCCTCAAAATATTCTTCTTTATCAAGTCTCCTAAATATGGCATCCATATCTTGTTGAAGAGAGTGTTTCTCTCCTTTTTTTTGTATCCCAAGGTCTATCTCTTATACTTGATAATATTGTACTTCCATTCCACTCTCGAGCTTATCCAATAGAGGTACTGCAATTTGAGCCTTTTATTGACAGGTGACATCTATTGTGACCACAGATAATTTCCTAGATCTTTTCTTTGATTATAGAGTTTTGAAGGCTTGTTTTAATATGGTTAGATCCTCCTTGTCTACATATTTCTCTTTTATTTATCTTCTTTCAATGGTGTGTGTCAACCATATGGGGGTAGTGCTAGAAATCATTCCAAAAGAGATCTCTATCCTGATACATTTCTATCCTTTTGTTAATGGTGTTGTCCCATATTGGTTTGAGGTTGATATTCAAATAACTTGATATCATCCTCATTCATTGTTTGTTCATTTCCATCACCTCCTTTTCCTTCGTGATGTTCTTATTTCACATCTTGTTCTTCATCATGTGAGGGAATCTTGTCTCTTTCATCTTCTTGATCCTTTTCCTGTTTATGTTCTTTGGGCAGGTCATCATGTTGTTCCTCATGTTAAAGTTTGCCTCCTTTGTCACTAGAATATAATTTCTCCTCATGATGTTCTTCAATAATTTCCTATTCTTTGTGTTCTTTGGGAGTACGAGGGTGTTGATACCCTTCTTCATTATCTTCATCAACATCTCCCCCACCAAGCATAGAATGTAAATCTTCTTCACTTTCTTAGTTGATTACATCTATGTCAATTGTTGTGTTATCATCATCTTCCTTTCATGTTTCTTCAAATCCCACGTCTACTCGGGGCAAGCCTTCTTATTGTATATCATCTTGAGGATGGTCTTCTACCTCTTTAGGCTATTTTTCTATATCGACATCTAGGGCCTCATTCTTCTTAGTTTCATCTTCTTCATCATCTTGAATATGGAGTATATCTGAGAATTGATGCTCTATAGTTTCATTTTCCAGTACATTATTTAATTAAGTTTGAAAAGGACACCTCCTTAAACTATTGAAGATGGCTCAAAAGGAGAAGTTGTTGATTCTACCTGAGTTGGGAGAGTGAGATCCTCCTACTATTGTGAACCAAAGGTTTCTATCCTTGTCCTTTTTTCTCTATGCAATTTTTGTTCTTCATCTTCCTCCTTTGACCAATCAATAATTGTTGTTTTAGGTCATTTCCTCAATCTTTTATAAACCCTTGGAATGTCCTCAAGTACTTCTTTAGTTCTTTATTTTCCTTTAGAAGACCTAGTCCTTTGTTGAATTGATGATGGTGTCGAAATAGTAGCACCAACAGGAGGAATATGTTTCTCTCTTAAACTTCTCTTTGCTAATAGAAGAAGGCTTTTAATATTTTTCTCTAGCCTTCCTTTATTTGTGCACCTTTAGAGGAACCTATTCTACAATAACTCTTGCATGTTTCGTTGGATGAATTGAAGGAGGTGGTTTCTTAGAAGAGGTAATTTTCCCACTCTTTGATGTATGTGCCCCATCTTTTTGTGTCTACCCTTCTACTTGAGGAACATGAAGCATTTTGTAAGGCCGACCAATCTGCTCTTGTGTCCAATGTAACACATTTTGGGCTATATGTCTCATATTTTCCTGTTCAACTAAGTTCACGTCAATGTTGTGCATGGGGATGTCAAAGATCCTCTTTGAGTTATACAATGGATGTAATTTTTCCTTGTTGGCATTTTCATGAAGATTGGATTAATGAAATGTTATGTTGTCATTGATGCCAATTGTAACCGGTAATGATATTGTTACAATGTTGTTTTGTAACTGATAGGAAGAGCTAGTGAAGGGAACTGTAACCAGTAGATGAGTTTGTGGAGTGAATTGATATTGCTAAGTATTGGAGAGTTGAACCGGTAAACCCTACCTGTTGATTTGATAAACCCTAACCAATGAAGTTTGTTGTATTGGTTTATGATCTGATGATGAGCGATAATGATTATGACATGTATGCATGTTGGATGAGAAGAGTTTGAAAGTGTTTTTGACACATTGAGATAATGGTTTTTATCTTGGGAATGAGCAAGTATATTGCATGTAATGCAAAACGCGTGATGAGTTACATAGTTCGATGAAGCGGTGATCAAGGAGCGGTCGAGGATATCTTGAATGATGTGCAAAGATTGTTATGTAATCCAACAGTCATACTTGAACCAATTTGTTTGTAATCTCTATGAGAGAGTTAGGTTTTTGTTGTGTTACCAACCTATTGATTTGTTTATAAGGTCGACGAGTTGTTTTTTTCTAAAGTTGGCAAATTTCTAGTTGAATGTGTGGTTGTCAAACCAGATGATGTATCTGTAGTTTGTGTAAAGGTGGATAGGAGCATGAAAAGGATCTGAACAAGCAAGTGTAGTCTATTCAAACAGATCAGCAAACCCCTATTATTTTCTAACAATTACAACAGTAAAATCCCCTAACCGGGTAAGCTCTAACAAGCTCAGTGTTATTCAAATCCTCTAACTAGGTGGTCCATTAGCTTGGATTTCAAATCCTCTACCGAAGTTACTCTTCATAGGGTATTTCTTTTAATAGGGCATTATAGTCAATCCCTTAACTAGGTGGTCCCTAACATGATCTGGTCTTAACAGGACTTTTTGTAAAGCTTTAATAGGCTTGGCTTCTAACAGGGTGAACTTCAGAATACTTGTGGGTATTCATCCCCACCGTGGTTTTTCCCATTTGGATTTCCATGTCAAAAATATTGTGTCAAGTGGTGAATGTTTTTGTGGTTATGTTTACTATGGTTGAATTGCTTAACTGCTTAATCCACTTTGATATGTTATGTTAACCGACAACAATCTAAAATGAGGTTTTACTTATGTCAGTAAAGTATTTTGATGTTTGTGAGTTTCAAGTTGTTTACTCTTAATCTGCTATAACAGTCAACTGGTTTATCTTGACAATGATATTGCATTTTTAGTTTAGTGGTTTAACTTGTCAGTTTAAGAGTTTACTTTGAGAGGTTTATTCTGAGATTGGTGAAATTTTATATCAATTTTCTATCTACGGATTCACCCCCCCGCTCTTAGTAGTTGACCGGATCCTTATTCTTTCATCATACCATCAGTCCTCACTATCCTTGGATTTGATATCATTTGAGATCCATATCCTCTTAGCTTGACTGGCCAAGTCTTAGTCCATTTTTGTAATAATCTCTTACTTTGACCTTGTAATCATCAACACAGTTTGCTCGATGATCTTCAATGTTACTTGTACATGTTTTAAATGTGACCCCATCACACGGCTAAATGTACTGATCAATTGAGTCAAAATTGTCTCTTTCCATCTTCAAGGGCTTTAAAGAGAAATCCAACAATTTTGATTACATGTTCTTGACAACCTTCATTTCCAAGCAAACATGTGCCTCTACTTGGATAGACAACTACAACCAAGGTTTATGGTTGTTTACGAGTAGCTTGAGAGAATCACCCACCTATTTGAAAAGTTTTAAAACAATCAATCTATCACAAGGATACCTTCGTAATCTAATCATAGCCACCCTTATATATGTGAAGGTTTTAAACAAAATGAAGTAACTGTTGAACCTTTTGATTTTAGTAGAAGCATTTGGGGATAATATTTTTGCAAAATCTCCTTCCAAGGTCCTTATGATAACAAAAATGAAAACATCATTGACTATCATATGATTCTTCCCACTCCTTTCAAGAGTCAATTGAGGATAGTGTGTAGTACCCCTCCTCGATTAGACTCTTTTTATATTTATGTTTGACTTCAGTTGACTGTTCAGTGGAACATTATTGTATATTGATTCAGACTTTATGCGATGTTATTTTATGCTTTATTTGGATTTGCAGTGTATGATTTTATGCAGTATCTCAATGCTTATGATTAATGTTATTTTTATGGATCATTATCATGGACTGACACTTTTACCTTATATGTGCGATACATTATTTATAGGTTGCATGTTTGCATGTGTATGGAATACGAGGGGATGATTTTCCTTCACTCACTCGAGTGAGACAAGGAACATCACGATTCTCCTTCATCGGTGTGCATGTCGTATCCTTTTATATATTTGTCTATATGCACGTGTGGTTCTTTGGAGTAGGACATTGTAGGTACTAGTACCCGGTAGGTATGGGGTATCGACTCCACTTGGTTTCTAAGGTCTGAGAGTGCTTTATATGTCCGATGGGAGTGGAGGAGATAGTTGTTGGACCCTAACTTGACCCGTAGTTACACTCATGTGAGTGTTGTTAGTCGGTATGCGAGTCATAGTGCTTTGGTTTGGTCATTTGTGAGTCGTTATTTGATCATTCTTCATTTTGTGTGCTTTCGTTTATTTGAATGGTTATTTAATTGAGTGAATGATGTAATTTTTATGCTGGTGTAATTAGTAGATTATTATGCTCATAAGTCTATTGATTTAATTAAATAAATGAATTGCTAGAATTAAATGGTTAAATTGGCTTATTTTATTGTGTATAGTTGTATTAATATTTTGTGGAAGGAAACAAGTATTTGCCTTGCCATTTAAATCTTGAATGCTTATGTTGAAAGAAAGTATCTTGGAAAATAGAAAATTAATAAAAGCTTTTCCTTTTACCTTTCCATTTGTCTTTTGCATTTTATTTGTTGGAAAAGAATTGTTTATGGATAAAGGTAAATTTGATTGTTTTTATTTATTTTTAAATAATTTAATCAGACTAGTTGGAAAAACTTTTAACCTAGAAAGTTTAGGTTGAAATATTTTTTCCCATATATTCCTAGGAGTTCACAGGAATGAGGAGGCAGAATTTTGAAGGAGAAATTTAGAAAACTATTCTGGAAGAGGAGCTGGGATTGGATTTGGTTTGCAAGAATTGGGATTCTTCCATCATTTTGCTTCCTAGTTTGCTGAAGGTTGGATAATCTCTTCTTGTTTACTATTTAATTTTGAATATTTTAGTTGCTTCCTGTGTGTTGGAAAAATGAAATCTCTTTGTAGATTCTTGTTGAATGATTGGAATGGAAGAAAGAGTGCCTATTATTGATGATTTTGTGGAATTTATATCAAATGGGTGTATGTTGAAAAGAAATGACTCACCTTTCCATTTGTTGTTCGTTATTTGTTCATGCAAAATCATATTCTTGAATTATCTCTTCTATTTAGAATAGAAAGGAATAGATTTATTTTGTTGTATGTTTTATAGTATCTATTTGCCCAAGATTTGGGGTTTATGTTGGTAAAAATTGGTCATCTGCCTCTTGCAAGATGCAAGGAATTCTTCCTATGTAATGGAAGTGAAGAAATTTATTATAATCCTTCACCTATCTCTTAAATTCCTCTATGTTGCCCAAAATATTTATTTATTAGGCTTTTGTATGATTTTAATTCACCATTTATCTTATGGGTAAATATCCCTTTGTATTTTGGAGTTTGGCACTGTGTATGCGTGCCTGTGAAATGAACAGGGCATGAATTGATTTCATGTTAATTTGATTTTAAAATGCAAGGTAAGAAGAAATTTTATTATATATTAATCTAACCTTACCCACATGGCGGGCTAGCCCCACCACGTGGGATGGTAGTGTCTGGCTACCGGCAGGTAGTAGCACTACTGGTCGGTAGTGCTGCTATGCGGTAGCAACACTATTGGACGGTACGACTACTACCGGTTGGTAGTGGCTGCTATCGATGGTAGCAGCACTACTGACAGTAGTGCCTACTACTGGCGGTAGCAGTACTAATGGCGGGTAGTGCTTTCTACTCTGACAACAGCACTACCGTGGGTAGGCTTTGGCCCACGTGTGCCTTTGTACCCTTTGTGGCACAATTTATTATGTGTCGTTGATTTAATTTTATAAAACACAACAAATTTAAAAGTTGGTTTCAAAGTTAAATTTTAAATGGTAATTTATAAAGTGGTTTTTATCTTGATTTAATAATTTATTTATTGAAATGAAGGCTTGAATATTAACTCCAAATTGGTAATTTTGGATGCATTTTGGAAATAGATTATATGTTTATTTAATTCATATGGTTTGGTTGAAAAATTTATATGGATTTTATTCTATATTGGTGTATTGAATTTGGAAATTAAATAGATGTGAATATCGTATAAGGGTGTTTTATTTAATTTTCAATCAATGAAGTTGTAAGTGCTTATGATGCTGATTTTCTCAAGATTGTTTCAGTGTTGATTTAGTGAAATTAGATTTCCTTGCAAAGAGTTATATTTGTGTTATTTCTTGTCTTTGGTTCAATCGTCCTGTAGTGGCGTATTTGTCTATTTTGACCAAGTGATATATGACGACCTCGTTGTCTTAACCATGTAGTGTCTTTGCCTTATGGTTAACCAAGAGTTAGTATGTCCTTGTTTTGACCACTTGTTTTTGGATAGTGGTGTTACGATTGTCTGCTTCGCCATAGGGTCCTCGTGGAGTGACCATGTTTGTTTGGTGTCCTTTGAGAGAGTGGCTTTCGAGTGGGGGCTGCGTCGAAAGTGGGTGGCAAGATAACCCATCGAAAGTCAGCTAATAAGTGATAATCTAATAATTGATTAGGAGGTGGGTAGTTTATAGCATTATATAAGATATTGTACCTCGTGCATGGTTGAGTGCTCATAAAGGGCTCAAGATGTAGTGGGAAGGCCTAGAATGGCAAACCGACCACCTTGTCTTCACGAAAGGCTAGTAGGGTCCGCATGAGACTTAGTTGGATCCAGAGATTCGAGAAAGGTTACCAAGATTACCCAAGATGGGGGCCAACAATGGTAACCATCATAAGCTATGCGATGACATTCTCTCTTTAGGTTCACTTGTGTATTGTGATGTTGAATCACCAAGAATATTATGGAGTCGTATTGTGTTGTCATGGTCTCGTATTGTTCTGTCGACCATGTCATGCTTTTGCTTGCTTGAGGGTCCTCTGCTATCTCCTAGCACGGTGGGGTGATACAATTTTGGGAATCACATTATCGGGTGGTGGTACCACTTCCCATTAAATGTCCATGTTCATACCTTCATGCGAGGATCGGTTTTGTAGGTGTTTCTATGGTTCGTGACTCATGCTTTATCTCATGTTTGGAGATTATTATTCTTTGCAAACCTATGTGGTCATTTGTATTATAAACTCTTGTAACCATGTATTTAATTAAGATGTTATCCTTATATGTATTTCTAGAGCCATGTATTGGAAGATCAATGTAATCCTAAGTTTGGGGTGTTGTTTATCAGCTTTCTTTATGATTTGTGTAAATGCTTATTGAAGAGAAATTATCTTGTATCCTTTCAATCTTTCAATGGTGTAACTGCTATTGCATATGGCTTATTATGTTCTTTGAGTAATTGATGGTTAAGTGGATTAATTGTATATTGTGGAATTTAGACTGTTAGTTTAATTCTTTGTTGGTAACCCTTAAGGATATCTGGTGTAAGACTTCCGCTTGCGTTATTATTGTGCAAACGTTGTAATGAATGCACTTAATGTGATTTATACATAAAAAAAAAAATGTTTCACCCTTGTTGTGGGCTTTCCTTTGGGGTTTTTGGCAGGGCATTACATTTGGTATCAGAGCCCATGTTTCAACATTGGGTACTTTGGGTTTGAAGTTAGCCTATTCAACTAGACCTTTTGTGGAGGTCTTAGTGGTTGTGATTTCCTTGTCTTTATCTTGGTCATAGATTTGAACCCTTTTTCTCTTGTGCAGTGTTAGGTCATGACTAGGAAAGCCAAGGGAAGTGGTCGTGTTGGTGGCCGCACCAAAGGCAGAGGAGGAGGATGGGGTTGAGGTTCCGACTGCCATAGTCCTTCGCCATTACCCACTCATGCGAGTGCGGATCTGGATTAGTCTATTCATTAGGATGAACAACATTCAGGAGAGCAGGTTCTCAAAAGGGAAGAGTTGCGATAGATGTTTTAGGAGGTGCTAGCTAGACTAGGCCCTAGACCTGAGGTAGATCAACCCATTCATGCCTAGGTAGAGGAGTCACTTCAGTAGATTCCAGAGAGAGAGAGGGAGAGATCTCCTAGAAGGAGAGAGGTCCCAATGGACCACGATCTAGCTATCATGGGGCACATGAGGGACTTGATGAAGTCCAATCCTCCTTTCTTTGACAGTAAAGGTACCGATCTCAAGGTAGAGACCTGGCTTATTAGTTTAGATAGGTGTTTCGCCATGTATCCATATGGTAGCAACACCAAGGAGAGATGTGTTATCATGCATCTCGAGAGTTTTGCATCTATTTGGTGGTGGTTAGAGGAGGAGAGGATTGGTGTGAGAACTAACACCATTTCATGGGAGATATTTCTGGAGAGATTCAGGGCACGATTTCTCTCACCCCAGTGGACGCAATCGCGAGTAGATGAGTTCTATGCTTTGTGCTTGTTTGGGTTGTTAGTAGATCAGTTTGAGCACAAGTTCTATGAGCTCAAACAGTATGTCGAGATCGAAAATGATGAGGCTATGCTTGTTCAACACTTCTTGAGGGGTCTAAATGATCATATTAGTGGAGGAGTGAGAGTGTTTGTGCCTGCTTCAGTGCAGGTAGTCATGGCAAAAGATAGGCTAGTGGAGCAGAACCTTAGCTGTGCTCATGGCGGTTAGTCTGGAGTGTGGATCGGGGGTGATCCTTTTGGAGGCTCTAGAGCGAGAGGGAATCAGTCCTAGATTGTTGCACCTCTTAGGGGACCTCAAGAACCCGCTAAGGGTGGTCAATAGCAGCTATCAAGACTGAAGTAGTTTTAGGGCCAATAGAATGGTAGCTCTCAGCCTAAGAAGAGCAGGAACTGGTAGAGGAGCAGGTAGAGTTTTCCAGGACAGTCCTCTCCAAGTGCATCTGAGGCCCCTAGTGGGGAAAGTTTTCAGCAATCCAGTGGGCCATCTGGGAGTAAAGGACCTGGTAGAGGAGCTTGCTTCACTTGTGGTAAGTTTGGCCACAAAGCCGCTCAGTGCCCTTAGCATTCTCACCAAATGGGTAGTCAGAGGCCAGCCACATCAAAGCCGATCGTGGGGGATGTAGGTAGATCCCATAGAGTATTTACTGCGGTTGATGACTGCCAGGCTGAGCCTTAGGGTACAATGATTGAGACTGCAGGTGTGTTGTGTGGAATTCCTATCTTTGTACTTTTTTTATTCTGCTGCTTTAGATTCTTTTATTTCTTCATCCATTGTGGAGTGAAGCGGGCTCACGTCTGCTAAGCAGGCAGAATAGGTTTCAAGTGGAGTTGGCTACTGGTGTGCTTGTGTTTGTAGATGCCTTCATCCCTAGTTGTGAGTTGGACCTAGGACCCTTTGTCACTTCAGTTGACCTTCGAGTCATTCCCTTGGGGTCCTATGGAGTTGAGTTGGGGATGGATTGGCTATCATCTCACAACACTCGTGTAGATAGTTGTCTGAAGACAATAGAGTGTTTAGATGACCTTGGCAGGAAAGTGGGGATTGTTGGAGTTCAGCGATTGATATCCTTACATATGATTTCCGCTATGCAACTTAAGCGGTGCATGCATCAAGGGTGTTAGCTTTTCGTAGTTGCTCTTGAGGATGTGGATGAGGAAGAGAGTCGAGAAATCACTCTTGATGGTCACCCTGTCGTTCAAGAGTATGCGAATGTGTTTTCGTTGGATATTCCCGGTATGCCTTCGAAGTGAGACATAGATTTTAGCATTGACTTGGTTCCTGGAGTGGAACCTATTTTGAGAGCACCATATCAAATGACTACTCAGGAGTTGAGTGAGTTAAAGTTGCAGGTAGAGGAATTGTTGGCCAAGGGGTTCATTCATCCTAGTGTTTCCCCTTGGGGTGTGCCAGTTATCTTCGTTAAGAAGAAGTATGCTTCCCTTCAACTATGCATTGATTACCGATAGCTGAATAAGGTAACCATCTGAAATTGATATCCATTGCCTCAGATAGATGATCTTTTTTATCAGGTTAAGGGAGCCAAGGTGTTCTCTAAGATTGATATGAAATTTGGGTATCATCAGTTGCGCATTCATGATGCAGACATTCATAGGATGACATTTCGTACTCATTATGGTCACTATGAGTTCATAGTGGTGCCATTTGGGTTGACGAATGTGCCTTCAGTTTTCATGAGCCTTATGAATGGGGTTTTTTGCACCTACCTTGATCATTTTGTCCTTGTGTTATTGGATGACATATTGGTTTATTCTAGATCTATGGAAGAGCATGAGGGCCACTTGCGACAAGTATTGCAGTGCTTGAGGGAGAATCAACTTTTTGTGAACTTGGCAAAGTTCAATTTCTTCCAGTCAGAGGTGAGCTATCTTGGTCATATAGTTTCGGGAGAAGGTGTATCTATGGATCCTTCTAAGATCCAAGCCATTGTGGATTGGCCAACATTGACCAATGTTTCTGAGGTTTTAAGTTTCATGGGTTTGGGCAAATATTATCGTCGCTTTGTTCAAAGTTTTTCCCAGATAGGCCACCCGATCACTTCTCTACAGAGGAAAGGGAGGAAGTTTGTTTGGTCAGAGTAGTGTGAGTCAGCTTTTTGTACCTTGAAGGAACTCCTTGTTAGTGCTCTGATTTTGGTAGTCCCTAGTCCATCTAGAGATTTTATGGTATGCACAGATGCCTCTTTAGAAGGTATAGGTGCATTGCTTATGAAAAATGGACGTGTGGTTGCCTATGAGTCTCGTAAACTCAAGGACCATGAGTTGAAATATACAGTTCATGACTTGGAGTTGGTAGCTATAGTGCATGCATTGGTTAGATGGCAACATTTCCTATTGGGGCATCGGTTTGAGCTGCATAGTGATCACCGTAGTTTGCAATATTTCCACGCAACTGAACTTGAATTCTCGACAACGAAGATGGATGGAATTCCATTACAAGTATGATTTTGAGGTTCGATATATTTAGGAGAAAGAAAATGTAGTGGCAGATTCTTTGAGTCGTAGGCGACATGAGGTTGCAACATTGTCCCTTGGTGTGGACTTGAGTGAGAGAATTCTTGGAGTTCTTCCTCAAGACACCTGGTATCAACATGTTAGAGCCGTGGCGGAGTTTGGAAGACCATTGGAGGGTAGATATTCTGGATATAATGTTGAGTCAAATGGTCTTGCTCGACATCTTGGACGGATCTATGTACCTCCTTTGGAGGGTCTTCACATTTTGATCATGACTGAGGCCCATCATGCACCTTATTCAACACACCCTAGTGTCAAGAAGATGATTGTAGATCTTAGTCAAATATATCATTGGGCTGGTATGAAACATGACATTGCTGATTTTTTATCGAAGTGCTTGGAATGTCAACGGGTGAAGGTGGAGCATCAGCACCCTGCAAGGATTTTATATCCTAATTTGATACCAGATTGGAAATGTGATATCATTTCCATAGATCTCATAGTAGGGTTGAATGTTTCTTTGCGTTGTCATGATGCCATCATGGTCATTGTTGATAGATTGACCAAAGTTGCTCATTTTGTTCCTATTCGATCTTCTTATACAATAGTAGTGGTGGCACAAGTCCTCCTGGAAGATGTGATGAGGTTGCATGGGATCCCAAAGCGGATCATTTCTAATAGAGACCCTGTCTTTACTTCAGCTTTCTGGACCTCACTTCAACATGCTTTGGGGAACCAGTTGAACTTTAGTTCATCTTATCACCCAGAGACCGACAGTCAGACCGAGCATGTGAATCAGGTTTTGGAGGACATGGTTCACATGTATGTTATGGATCAACAGTCGCGTTGGGAGGAATATCTTTACCTTGTGGAGTTTTCTTAACACAACGAATATCACAACTCTATAGGCATGTCTCCCTTGCAGGCATTGTATGGTCATCCTTGTCGTACTCCTTTGAGTTGGGATCGGTTGGAGGATAGGGTGCATTTAGGATCAGATATGCTTCATGAGATGGAGCAGTAGGTTGAGCAGATTCGTGGGTATTTGGTTGCTGCTCAGGATAGGCAGAAGAAGTATGTCGATGCCCATAGAGTAGATTGTCAGTTTTCAGTTGGCGACCGTGTGTTCTTGAGAGTGCGTCTGTAGAAGAGTCCAATCCATTATGGAAAGGGTTCTAAGTTGGCACCTCATTTTGTAGGCCCTTTTGAGATCCTTGAGAGGATAGGACATGTTGCCTGCCGTCTTGCCTTGTCGCCGAGTCTATCCCGCATCCATGATGTCTTTCATATTTCATTTATTCAACCTTATCATCTTGATGTGACTCATGTTATTGATTGGAATGCTTTGCAAGTCGAGGACGAACAACTTTCCATGGAGCCCGTGCACATTCTTCAGCATCGGGATTTGACCCTCAGGGGTCATACCATTGACCAAGTAAGGGTTCTATGGGACCCAAGTGATGAGACCTCAGGGACATGGGAGGATGCAGCAAAGATGAGAGAGCTTTATTCTTATCTAGTTTTAGGCTTCTAGGAGTAAGCCTAGGCTTGGGGGGGAGGATGTACTACCCCTCCTCGATCAGACTCTTTTTGTATTTATGTTTGACTTCAGTTGACCGTTCAGTGGAACATTATTGTATATTGATTCAGACTTTATGTGATGTTATTTCATGCTTTATCTAGATTTGTGGTGTATGATTTTATGCAGTATCTCAGTGCTTATGATTAATGTTATTTTTATGGATCATTATCATGGACTGACACTTTTACCTTATATGTGCGATGCGTTATTTATATGTTGCATTTTTGCATGTGTATGGGATCATCTTCGATGTGTGTGCCGTGTCTGTTTATATATTTGTCTATATGCATGTGTGGTTCTTTGGTGCAGGTCATTGCAGGTACTAGTACCGGGTAGGTACGGGGTATCGACTCCACTTGGTTTCACAGGTCTGAGAGTGCTTTATATGTCCGATGGGAGTGGAGGAGATAGTTGTTGGAACCTAACTTGACTCACAGTTACACTCATGTGAGTGTTGTCAATCAATTGTCTTTTCTATCTGGCCGGTATGGGAGTCATAGTGCTTTGGTTTGGTCATTTGTGAGTCGTTATTTGATCATTCTTCGTTTTGCATGCTTTCATTTATTTGAATGGTTATTTAATTGAGTGAATGATGTTATTTTTATGCTCATGTAATTATTTGATTATTATGCTCATAAGTCTATTGATTTAATTAAATAAATGAATTGCTAGAATTAAATGGTTAAATTGGCTTATTTTATTGTGTATAGTTGTATTAATATTTTGTGGAAGGAAACAAGTATTTGCCTTGCCATTTAAATGTTGAATGCTTATGTTGAAGAAAGTATCTTGGAAAATAGAAAATTAATAAAAGCTTTTCCTTATACCTTTCCATTTGTCTTTTGCATTTTATTTGTTGGAAAATAATTATTTATGGATAAAGGTAAATTTGATTGTTTTTATTTATTTTTAAATAATTTAATCCGATTGGTTGGAAAAACTTTTAACCTAGAAAGTTTAGGTTGAAATATTTTTCCCATATATTCTCGAGAGTTCACGGGAATGAGGAGGCAGAATTTTGAAGGAGAAATTTAGAAAACTATTTTGGAAGAGGAGCTAGGATTGGATTTGGTTTGCAAGAATTGGGATTCTTCCATCGTTTTGCTTCCTAGTTTGTTGAAGGTTGGATAATCTCTTCTTGTTTGCTATTTAATTTTGAATATTTTAGTTGCTTCCTGTGTGTTGGAAAAATGGAATTTCTTTGTAGATTCTTGTTGAATGATTGGAATGGAAGAAAGAGTGTCTGCCATTGATGATTTTGTGGAATTCATATCAAATGAGTGTATGTTGAAAAGAAATGACTCACCATTCCATTTGTTGTTTGTTATTTGTTCATGCAAAATCATATTCTTGAATTATCTCTTCTATTTGAAATCAAAAGGAATAGATTTAGTTTGTTGTGTGTTTTCTAGTATCTATTTGCCCAAGATTTGGGGTTTATGTTGGCAAACATTGGTCATTTGCCTCTTGCAAGATGCAAGAAATTCTTCTTGTGTAATGGAAGTGAAGAAATTTATCATAATCCTTCTCCTATCTCTTAAATTTGTCTATGTTGCTCAAAATATTTATTTATTGGGCTCTTGTGTGATTTTAATTCACCATTTACCTTATGAGTAAATATCCCTTTGTATTCTGGAGTTTGGCACTGTGTATGCGTGCCCGTGAAATGAACAGGGGATGAATTGATTTCATGTTAATTTGATTTTAAAATGCAAGGGAAGAAGAAATTTTATTATATATTAATCTAACCTTACCCACGTGGTGGGCTAGCCCCACCATGCGGGACAGTAGTGTCTGGCTACCCGCATGTAGTAGCACTACCGATCGGTAGGGCTGCTACCGGTCGGTCGTAGCACTACCGGTCAGTAGCAGTACTATCGGTCGGTAGTGGCCGCTACCGACGGTAGTGGCACTATCGGTCGGTAGTGGTTGCTATCGACGGTAGCGGCACTGCTGACGGTAGTGGCACTACTGGTCAGTAGTGGCTGCTACCAGCGGTAGCAACACTATTGGTCGGTAGTGGCTGCTACCGATGGTAGCGGCACTACCGACGGTAGCTGCACTACCAACGGTAGCTGCACTACCGATAGGTAGTGCTTGCTGCTTCGACAATAGCACTACCGCGGGTAGGCTTTGGCCCCCACGTGTCTTTGTACCCTTCACGCTACAATTTATTATGTGTCATTGATTTAATTTTATAAAACACAATAAAATTTAAAGTTGTTTTTAAAATTAAATTTTAAATGGTAATTTATAAAGTGATTTTTATCTTGATTTAATAATTTATTTATTGAAATGAAGGCTTGAATATTAACTCCAAATTGGTAATTTTGGATGTATTTTGGAAATAGATTATATGTTTTTTTTAATTCATATTGTTTGGTTGAAAATTTTATATGGATTTTATTCTATATTGGTGTATTGAATTTGTAAATTAAATAGATGTGAATGTCGTATAAGGGTGTTTTATTTAATTTTCAATCAATGAAGTTGCAAGTGCTTATGATGTTGATTTTCTCAAAGATTGTTTGAGTGCGGACTTAGTGAAATTAGGTTTCCTTGCAAAAAGTTATATTTGTGTTATTTCTCGTCTTTGGTTCAGTCACCCTGTAGTGGCGTATTTGACTATTTTGACCAAGTGATATATGATGACCTCGTTGCCTTAACCATGTAGTGTCTTTGCCTTATGGTTAACCAAGAGTCAATATGTCCTTGTTTTGACTACTTGTTTTTGGATAGTGGTGTTATGGTTGTCTGCTTTGCCATAGGGGCCTCGTGGAGTGACCATGTTTCTTTAGTTTCCTTTGAGAGAGTGGCTTTCGAGTGGGGGATATGCCCAAAGTGGATGGCAGGATAACCTATCAAAAGTTAGCTAATAAGTGATAATCTAATAATTGATTAGGAGGTGGGTAGTTTATAACATTATATAAGATATTGTACCTCGTGCATGGTTGAGTGCTTGTAATAGGCTCACGATGTAGTGGGAAGGCCTGGAATGGCAAACCGACCACCTTGTCTTCATGAAAGGCTGGTAGGGTCCGTATGAGACTTAGTTGGAGCCGAAGGTTCGGGAAAGGTTACCAGGATAACCCAGGATGGGGGCCGAGACCTATGGAGGCCGACCATGGTAACCATCATAAGCTATGCGATGATACTCTCTCTTTAGGTTCACTTGTGTATTGTGATGTTGAGTCACCAGGAATATTATGGTCGTATTGTGTTGTCATGGTGTCATATTGTTCTGTCGACCATGTCATGCTTTTGCTTACTTGAGGGTCCTCTGCTATCTTCTATCACAGTGGGGTGATTCCGTTTTCGTAATCACATGGTCTAGTGGTAGAGCCACTTCCCATAAAATGTTCTTGTTTGTACCTTCATGCAAGGATTGGCTTTGCAGGTGTTTCTGTGGTTCGTAACTCATGCTTTATCTCATGTTTGGAGATTATTGTTCTTTGGAGACCTATGTGGTCATTTGTATAATGAACTTGTGTAACCATGTATTTGATTAATATGTTATCCTTATATGTATTTTGAGAGCCATGTATTGGAAGATCAATGTAATCCTAAGTTTGGGATGTTGTTTATCAGCTTTCTTTATAATTTGTGTAAATGCTTATTGAAGATAAATTATGTTGTATCCTTTCAATCTTTCAATGGTGTAACTGCTATTGCATATGGCTTATTATGTTCTTTGAGTAATTGATGGTTAAGTGGATTAATTGTATATTGTGTAATTTAGACTATTGGTTTAATTCTTGGTTGGTAACCCTTAAGGAATTCTGGTGTAAGACTTCTACTTGTGTTATTATTGTGCAAACGTTGTAATTAATGCACTTAATGTGTTTTATACTAAAAAAAAAAATGGTTTCACCCTTGTTGTGGGTTTTCCTTTGGGGTTCCTAGTGGGGCATTACATAGTGGATGTACACTCTAATATTTGGGTTTGTGAGTGACCCTTTCTTCCTTAGTCTAGGGAAAGTGGCTTGGGTAGCTCAGAGATAGACCAAATAAGATTTCATATAGAACCTCGGTTCATTCTTTACCCAAACTAATTTCTCATCCAAATTATAATTGATCATCTTTCTGTAGTCAATGTATTCTCTTCTTGTTGCAAGAATTTTGATGAACATAAGCATCTAACGTAAAAAAAATCACTGGCATCTGGTAAGACAACCACCCTACTTAGGAGAGTGACTTAGTCTTTATCATCACTATGTAGGAAATATCTATGGATTATCTTCAATTTCTCTATCTGTTGACCCTTCCTTGATTTCTTTAGCAACTGAGCATTTATGTAGGTCATAGGGTCCTTTCCATTTGCATAGAATTGTTCTCCTTAGGTTAGTGTGACCTCGGTATATTGATCATTGGGTGGGATAGAAAACACTTTCTCAGTTGAATCTAGTGAAATATCCAAAATTGCTTCTCCAAGTGGACCATATACTCTTCTCTACTCTTGTTACACCCCGTTGTGATATTACTTATTTATTGTTACCTTGTTTAGTTAAAATACTTTTACATATAAATATGTTTTGAATATATTTATCTTGATTGGAAATCTAATGAATGAATGTGCAATCAATGTGATATTTTAAGATGAAAATCTATGATACATATACATGTTTTGATAGCAACTGGCTATTGTTGTGTTGTGCTAAGTTGGATGCAAGAAATGATCAAGTCTCGAAAAGGGAGCAAGAGTATCAATCAAGAGAAGAACTTGGTTCGGTAATCTTTAATATTTGCCTATTTGAGCTATCACACACACTCACATACTAGTTGGTCAAGATGAGTCAAGTTGGGAATGGTAAGTTGCATTTTGTTGAGTTGATGATGTTTTGTAATGATATGGTTTGAATGTACTTGATTTGGAATGTTTGAATGAATTTATATGATAGATTTAAATCTTCATGCGATAATATCCATATATTAATTGGTGAATATATATACGATTAATATATATATGAATCGATGAATATGCAGATAGAAGTATTGTTTGGATATTAAATAATGGTTTGCATATGTATATATATGCACATGTATACAATATGTATATAAAGATACATATACATATACATATACATATTGTAAATGGTGAAAAATTAGGGTTTCCACCACAAGATGTAGTAAAACCACTAATTTTTTCTTAGAGACTGATTACATTCAAAAGAGGGGTTGAATCCAATAGATTAAGTCACAAACCAACAAGGATAAAGATTGAAAATATTGATTCAATTCTAGGTGTGAATTTTTTTGCCCTCTTTTGTAAGTTGAATTGTTGAAATTATGGTAAAGTGTTGGAAATGAGAATGAAAACACAAAAATAATGAGTTATAGTCATTGGATTGAGCCATGTAGCTGGATTTGAGAAATATAAGCAGGCTCAGATCTTATCCCCGAAAGATTTCTTAAAATGTCGAGACCGTGGTGATGGTTACACTAGTCCTTTGTACTTTTTGCATACCAAAGGGGGATTGATTTATCATTGTAAATAATGCTTATCCTGAAGATCGTAGCTCCCTACTTGTTTCCTACACACAAAAATAAGGGGAAATAGATTGGGAATAGGGATTTACCTAAGTCAAACCCCGGTTTAGGAATTATCTTTGATTGAAATATTGCAAATACTGAAATAAATAATGGAAGGATATACCTCAGATTTGCAATGACTGATAATTGTAAGAATTTGTCAAATATAGCCAAGATCTAGAACACAATGAATAGCACCAAAGAGAGACAATAGATTTGATAAGAATAAAGTGAATTATAATCAAGATGCAAATACTATCAACTGGATCATTAAAATTACATACAATGTAGATGAGCTTGCTTATAAAGGCAAGGCCATATGGATATGTGAGCACACAATCATGACATGTGGCTCAATGAGAAACAAGGGTAGGTGAGGGTAGGTAGGAGAAATAATAAAATATCCCACAAGAGGTTGATCATCGAACGAAGGTGGAATGTAACAACAAGATAAAACCACAAAAAATGGAATTTCTCCTATATACATCATCCCTATGTGCACATTTTCCTTAGTGTCTCATATGAAAACTACTATGAAATGCATTGCCCTAAGTCAACTCAAGTAAAGTGTAATTATGAGACATAATTTACACCAACACCCCCCCTTAAGTGCAACTTAGAAAAATATAGACTCAAGCTAACAATACAAGATGGGTCCTGACTATGAGACCATGATAGGTACCCATGTACAAATGAAAATGCAATCAAACCAATCTAATCTTTGATAAATAGAGAAAGAGAGAAAAAGACAATGGAAAAAACTCCCCCCCCCCCCAAAAAAAAAAAGAGAGATGAAAACTATACAAAAGAACTCTGAAAGATGTATGAGAAAGACAAAACCCCATGTGAGGAAAAAGGCCCTCCCATAAGAGAGAAGAAGAGAGACCAAGTAGCCCCCCCTAAATGGAAAGTATGCACCAATGATAGAATCTCAAAACTGAATGAAGAAACTGCTCCATGATCATTGAACAACATTCCTCCCCTTAGGAAGAAACAAAACCAAATGTGTGTCCATGAATTCTCCCCAATCCTCAAGGGAAGATGTAGGAAAAAAAATCATGATGTGTGGAGTCTCTAAAAGTTGCTCATGTGTCCCCATGTCGATGTTGAAAGTTGCCTCCTCCAAATCAGGTGTACTAATCCACATCACTGAAAAAGGAAATCCAAGATCTAGTGGAGATGAATGTAGAACAAGATCGAAAGACTCACATGTCTCCTCTAAGGATAAAGATACCTCCTCCAAGTGTTGTACATAAGAATCCACAATCATGTCAACCTCGAAAGAATGATCATGTAGAGAATTAACAAGAGGGTCAGAGTGTTCCCTCACAAAAATGGAAGAAGGATCCTCTTCATCAAAGAGAAGATAAATGCCATCAATGATGTCTCCCAAATCTACAATGTAGGATTCCGCAAACAAACCTACAATGTTTGTCAAGTAGTCATCCCAATGAACTGAAGCTGGAAGACAAGGTATATCTTGTTGCACTGAATCACAAGAAGGAAAAACTATTACAATATCATCAAATGTAATGGTAGATGTGATATCAAGAGGAGATGAAATGCAAGGCTCAAGAATGTGTTCACATGTGAGAACACCCAAGTTCAAGTACCCAAAGTTTTCCACGATATTTGAATCAACACAAAAAGTGTGATCATCATGTGAAGAATTATCCTCATCGATAGGAACAAAGTAAGCAAAGGAGTACAATTGAGATGCATGATCCACCACCGTTGTAGAAATAATAGCTCTAGTCTCCAAGTCTCTAATGATAACTGAATCAGTTGTGAACTCCACAATTTTCCTTGTTGCCCCATGAGTGATCTGATAGATGGAAAGAATATTGTTTGTCAAATGGGGTACACACAACACATCATTGAAGGAGTTATCCCCAATGTCAATGGATCCTTTCCCAATCACATTCATATATGTATGATTTCCCATCAAAATAGATGGCATGTTGCAAGGCTCAAATGAAGAGAACATAGACTATGAAGATGTCATGTATTGTGAGAATCTTCTGAATCTAGAAGCTATCTCCCTGAATCATGAATTGTAGTATCACAAAGAGCTTGTCCCTTTCCTTTTGACTGGGAGGAAGGGGAAGGAGATGAATCATTCTTCTTGTAAGTGGATGGCAAATTGAGGATGTTGATCAATTAATAAATCTACTTGGTGTGGCAATGATACTCATCATGACCAATTTTCTTGCAATATGAATAAGAAAGTCTCTCCTTATATAATTTTACTTTAGGTGAGGATGGAGAATAATTTTGTGGTGGAGAGGAAGATTATGCTCTATCTTGTGGTTTATTAGGCTTGAACTACTTCTTCTTCTTGTTGGAATCCTTTCCTCGATTATTTTGATTAAATACCAAAGCCATAGATTTTGAAGGCTTGATAATACCCATGCTCAACAACTTTGACTGCACCAACATCAACATATTTGTGAATGCATCAAATGAGGGAATATTGAAAGAACTACCCATTATAAAGTGATGGATTTGGAAGCTAGAAACAAATGTTGCATATTCTGATGGAAGCTTTCCCAATAGGTTGTAGACCAACTGTGCATGGACTTCTTATCAACGCCACAATCCTTTAGTTGCACTCTTAGCTCATTTGCCTTGGTGACATAATCTTGGATAGTATCAAAGTTCTTGGGATCGAACATTGTGAGATCATTATCAAGCTGATAGCCTCTAATCTCATAAATTTGACCATACAATTTTCCCAAGACATCCCATGCATCCTTAACTGTTTTACACTTTTCAATGTGAAAGATGAGATCCTTTGATATGTATTCCTCAATGTGCCAATAGCCATAATTTTTTTAGTGAACCATTCCATATGAGCATTAGGATCAACTTTTGGATCATCTAGTGTAGTTATAGTTCCATCAATATAGTGAGTTAATCCTTTTTCCATTAGATTACTCCATACATCAAATTTCCATGAAAGATAGTTATGTGAAGTTAAAAGTGGAGATTTAGAAGAACCCATAGAAACAAATGAAATAGAACTAAGAAAAGAGAGGCACAATCACACAAGACACCCCCCAAATTCACTCAATCAAATAACACCCCCCCAAAAAGAATAAAAATAAATAAATGATGATTTGGCACTTTATACTTAGTGCGATTACAATGGTCACTTGCAAAACAAGACAAGGTGGACTTCTGATTTCAACTTTATAATTGCCTCAAATAGGCTATAAGAGAAGCCAAAAAAATACTGTAAGAGATCTAAGATGAGATGCAAACAATATACAAGTACCAAATAGGCCAAAATTGACCAAATACTAAAAATAATTTTTTTACTCAAAATGGTGAAAATCTACTAGCACCACGTGAAAGTAGACAAAAAATAATGCACTTTCAAAAAAAAAGGGATCCTGAAAAGGAGTTGTATGAGCCCAAATGAAGCCTCTGCAGTTCCAAAATTGAGGATTGGAGAGGTACAGTTGTGAAAAACTAAGAATTGTGAAAAAGTTGTCCACCAAAATCAGAAAATATCACCACCATTGCAAAGAGAACAAAAAATTAGCCAAAATAAAACAAAACTGCACTAAAAAAGGAGCTAAAATGAGCAAGTTATGGGCCTCCAAAGTTTTCCCTCAAAACCCAAAAGCCTAATGAGAGGGGTGTTGGCATATGGACACTCCAATGAGACATTGTGTGTGATTGAAGGTTTTGTCATTGATGGCAACCTTGCAATCCTATGGCACCGACAAGACATTATACTGGCAAAGCATTACACATGCAACCTTGCAATCCTATGGCACCAGCAAGACATTATACCGACAAAGCATTACACAGGCAACCTTGCAATCCTATGGCACCGACAAGACACTATACCGACAAAGCATCATTCAAGCAAGATAGTGCACCAGCATCAACAAGATCACTCTACACCAGCACCGACACAGAAGATGTACACCAACACAGAAGAAAAGATGTATACCGGTACAGAGGCCGACAAGATTTTTGATATGTAATATTTTGTTTATTATTGTAAGCCAACTTGGAAAATTGTAAAATGACTCTTGTATATAAAAGAGATCATTGTAGTCATTTGTAGGATATGGATAGGAAGCATAAAAATTATATGGCAGACCTAATGTGTGAATTATAGGTCAAGGGTATATGTAAAGAACAAAGCAAGAACCGGTACTGAATCTGGCATTGAAGATGCTATTGTAAAGCAATACAGATCATTGGATTTGCATAATCCTCATTGTAAGTCAGTGTGACTTCTTATTGAGCAGTGTGCTCTAGGCAGTTGGCCTTCCTGCATGTGCAGGCTCCTATTGTAAGTAATATTCTCTTATTGGCCAGTAAGTGAATATTGTGGGTCACAAATCCCACTGAGGTTTTTCCCACACCGGGTTTCCTCGTTAAACATCTTGTGTTATGGTGTTCTTTTCATGTGGATGTTTTTTATTCTGTTAATTACATTAATTCTTGCATACCGGTACACTGTTACTTTATGTTCTACATGTTCTATTTTAAGAAAAACACATTACCGGTCAGATACTGATTCACCCCCCCCCCCCCCCCCCCTCGCAGTATCTGTGGGAACCCTAACAATTGGTATTAGAGCCTGGTCCTCTATTTTCAGAAGCCTAACAGCTTGAGGAAGATCTTGACACCGGTAAAGATGGAAAATCTGATGAAGCAACTTGAAGGAGCTCTTACTAACTATGATGCAAAAAAGTTGAAAAATATCAAATTAGAAGATGATTTAAAAGCAGCTCAGGATATTATTCAGGCACTTGAAGAAAATCTTGCTGTTACAAGAAATAAGAGAAGAGAACTTTGTGAAAAATTGCAAAATGAGAATGATGAAAAGGAATCACTAAATGATATGATAAGCAAATTGAAACAAGAGATCATGACAACAAAAAATGAAATGTAGGATATGACTATGAGATTTTGCAAAGAGATTGAGGACAGAAAGAAGAATGAAGAAGAATTGACTAGAAGACTAAGTGATGCAGCAAATGAGAACACAAGACTTAGCTATGAAAATGACATGTTGAAGACAGATCTAATGCATACTTAGAATGACTTGAATGAACTAATGAGACAAAAAGAAATCTTGGAAAGGGAATTGGAAACTACAAATCAACACAAAGAAAAATTCAAGAAAAGCTCAGAAGAACTTGGTACCTTATTGAAGAATCAAAAACCCAAAGGTGACACTTATGGAATTGGATTTGAAGTTGGAGAAAGCTCCGGTACTGCAAATACCCAGGATCACAGCAAATCGGTAAGACCTTCTAATACTTACAAATTCAATGGAAAATGCTTTAACTGCAATAAATATGGTCATAGGGCAAATGAATGTAGATCTAGGAATTATCAAAACATCAATCCTCCCACCGGTCAATGCTCCAAATGCAACAAAATTGGTCATAACTCTGAAAATTGCAAAATGAATGTAAGATGTTATGTTTGTGGAAGATTTGGTCATTTATCAAATCAATGCAGAACACAAACCGACATAGGTTATGGGAAAGCTATTCAGAAAAATAATGTAACTTGTTATGCATGTAACAAGATTGGTCATATTGCTAAATTTTGTAGAAGTAAAGGTACACTGGTAGACAACAAAAGTACTAGTTTGAAAGGTAAAGAAAAGGTTGAAGAGGTTAAAAAATAATTCTCAAAGCAATGGATTAGAAAAGGTGATCTAAATATTAGGGATACTCCTCCACCGGTAGACCCAACAAATGCTCCACCAGCAGGACAATATGATGCTCCACTGGCAGGACAGAGCAATGCTCCACCAGTAGGATGTTCTTCATCTAATTGAAGAAAATTATCTTGAGGGTTTGGCAATCTAATGACACATGTGCTATTATTCCCTCGATTAGAGAAAAGAAGTTGAAAAATCACTCATTACCGACAAATAAAATTAAGTTAATACATTACCGGCAAGCAATTAATGTGGTAGGTAGCAGAAAAGACTTTATAAAATAAGGTTTTGGCTCCATTTCACTTCACCAAGCATTCAAAATTTCAGAGAGCGCGAAGATTTCCGAGCTAAGGCATTTCGAGCAAAGAGGCAGAGCACTTCAGCAATCAATCCATCCAAAGGCAGAAAAATGTATTTATCATCATGGCATCCTCCTCTACACCTGAATTCATAGCAAACCCTACAGTAGTCGAAGTTATAAAATGACCTAGGCCCGTGTTTGAGCTAGTTCCTGAGGTAGCTAAGAAAGATGACAATACAGGTGCTTTTTCCCAAATTCCAAAAGGTGTTGTTTATGCAGAAGACCCTAGAATGTATATTCATTGCAACATAGAGGAATTAGGTGATAAAGAAATTAAAAATATGTATAAGACTGTTATATGTGACAATTCTGGAAATGTAAAACCTGAATATAAAGTTGTTGAAACCCTAGGATTCACTGAAATCCTCTGCATTCTTGAATTTCCCAAGGAAGTGATTAGGATAGTTTTAAGCAGGGTACATGGTTCATTCTTTTGGCTTGATTTAGTGCACAAAATTACAAAGGAAGCTGTGAAAGCAGTAACAGGGTTACCTTCCACCGGTAACAGACCTGACAAGACTAAGAAGGTCTCCAATGACCTGGTAACGAACTTAACTGGTACAACATCTGACAGAAGGTCTCTGAGGGTTAATGATGTGATTGATACAAATGTTAGATTTGTTAGCATGATTTTAGGGTACTGTGTAGGGGAAAAAGTGACACTAAGCAAACATGCCCTAATCTCACTTTCAATCACACATTTGTGGGATACGAAAGAGCCTAGAGGTATCACACAATTGGCTACTTCTTTTTGTGGAAGAGAGAGCCACGGGCTACCTATTAGGATTTCTATTCCTTTGTTGCAATTTGAAAGATAAGATGATGCCACTGTCCTGATTCTGCCCCTGAAACTGCTCTGGAAACTGCTATTTTGCACTCTAGAAAAGCTGTCAAAAATGCTAAAAATGCTGTCTGTCAGGAGGACCAGGGCGCCCAACGCCCCTGTCCTGGCAGGACCAGGGCACCCCACGCCCCTGTCTTGGTCTTTTTCTTTGAAATTTGGTGGGAAGGTCGGTCTCAGTCTGCTTCTTCCGGATCTGCAACTTGCGGCGTTGTCCGAATTCCGAAACCTGCACTTATATCTGAAAAGGTGTGGTGGGCGGCTATATAGGGTTTTGCCTTAGTCAAACCCCCGCTTCGGTGATTTCCACCTCCACGAATAGCCAAGTTGTATTGTAAAAGTAATGTGTGTGCAGACCTTGTGTGTGTGCAAGATCCTAAAATGCAAGTAAGCAAACTAAAGCAACCTAGAAAGTAAACCCTAATTGCTTGTAAATGATAATGTAAATGCTCTAAATCAAGATGAAAAGTGATCTAAAGCATGAATGAATGATATATTGAAGCTTATGCAAAGACATGAAAACAACATGAAATCATACCTAACCCCAAGGGAGGGGTACAAGCCAATCTTCAGTCGGTAATCTCCTTTTGCTCTTCAATGTCTTCAAAGCTCTAAATGGATGAATGAAATTGATGAATGCTTGATGGATGGATGTTGAATGTTGTTGAAATCTTCAAAGATCTTCTCTTTCGCTGCATAGAAGGTCCTTGAAAGCCAAAATTCAGATCCTTTTCAAATGAAGAAAGAGAGCTCTTATATATGAAACCCTAGGTCTTAATTTCAACTTTTGGCCGACCTAGAGATTGAATCTCCCGCCAATTTCTTGGGGTTAAGCTTTATTTTATGATTGGATCGCGCTCCTAAAATTTTGGGAAAAATGTCCAAGACCATGTGCACTCCGGGCGCCATGGTCCCGACAACTTTTCACCAAATTTTCAGGGCCGTCGGATATGATGATTTTAGAGAGAATCCCGAAGTTACAAGTGATTTCGAGATGTTTTGACCCCCGAATCAAGCCCCCAAGTTCGAAATAGGACTTAATTAGGGTTTTTGATTAAATGATGTATTGGAGGAATAAAATGAAAAGGGCACACTTTAATGAAAGGGCCCAACTTTATGATGTGGAAGATGATGAAATAGAACCTTAGACCTAATTAATTTGATTAATTAAGTCCTGAAGGGGAAATGCAATGCAAGATACAAAATGCGTGATGTGGAAGATGATGAAATAGAACCTTAGACCTAATTAATTTGATTAATTAAGTCCTGAAGGGGAAATGCAATGCAAGATACAAAATGCGCCAAGGCGGGTGCTAAACTAGGTGTGAAATTGTACCACCCTAGCAAGTGCGTACAATTTACGATGCTACATTTAGCCCCCACTTTAGCGGTCATATGAACACTACGTGCATATGCAAGCTAAAGTACAGAAAAGTAAATATTATTTGAAAAAGGATATATCCATACGTCTGTCGAACGAAGCCCCCAGCGGTATCTGCAGTACACAGTTAGGAACCACAACCTACAAAACCACATGTTAGATCACAAAATCACCTAATGCTTACTAAGGAAGGTGATGAAAATTTGAGGGTAGCTATATGCCCCCCCCCTGTTTCGGCTTGCTAATTTTAGTGAGTTGAAACAAGGTATCATGTTTACCACTTCGAATTGTTAAAGAATATTGATGACAAATGCTCACAAGAAGATTTGATATGAGATCAAAAACTAATGGAGAATCATTTGGTAAGAAAGAGGACTAAATCTCAACTCCAACACAACAAAGAGTGTGAGGATTTGAGAGTTCTCTAACACAAGATGAAGGATGTAAATGGAAACAAAATGCAAAGAGAAGAAAAGAAAGGAAAAAAAGCATGAATACACACATTGGTGATCCATGAGAAGAATAGTGAGAGAGAAAACATGGACTTCTCGCCCCTAGATCTTGTCTAGGTGATCCATGGGGAAAAGGACATGGAAAACTAGCCCATAGAGTCTGTCTAGGTGATCCATGTAAGGGAGGAGAGTGAGAAAGTCTAGCCTTATGCCGCTAGTTCCACTCAACCTCATGCATGTGTGTGTAAGGGAGGTTAGAAGCACCTCATAGGAGTCTATGCCCGAGTATGCTACAACCTATATATGTATAGTACAAAAACGTGACATCTCACTCTAAGAGTCTGTGCTCTGGTTCCGAGAATGACCCATTGCGCAAAAAGTGTAATGTTTATGTCATAAGCAAAGTAGAACAAGGATACCTACCTTCATCACAAAAGAAGATACCCCAAAAATGCAACAATGTCATGGATCCAAGCAAGAGAGTTTTGCACTCTTTAAGCAAGGATAAGATAGTTGAAAAGGGATATCTTGTAGTATGTGTAAAGGAGATCCTTAGAGGAGAAGAGATCTTTGTACAAAAGACACCTATCCCCGAGAGGAATTGTCTTAGACAAATATAACATCTTCTAGAATAAGACAAAGAAGAGAATAAGAATGCAATACTTCCTTCTTTTGCAAGGTGAAAGTGATTCTTAATGAAGGATGATGCTCTTTTTAACCCAATTGGGAGAGTGAATTCATTATGGATGTATTTTACCAAGTGCAAAAGAGGTTGTAGTCAAGGACTTACACCTCTTGTAAGAGAGAATCCTTGAACAAACAACAACAAATGCATACAAGGAATAACATCAAGTAATAAAGTTCACACCATCCACGAAATAGGAAAAAGTGGATCCTTAGATAAAAATAAGGAAAGATTATTGCCTCCCAAGGATAAGGACGATGAGAAGGACTTACACAATCTTCTAGGGAGAGATTTAGACATAAGCAAAAGAAGATATATATGAAATCACTCTTGTCCCCATAGGAACAAGAGATAATATAGAAAATTAGGCTATTATGTTGCTTCAAAAATATGATTGCACTTGAAATTGTACCATCATGAATGACAATGAGCCCATAGTAAATGAGCTACCAATGTCACATAATGATGAGCAACATAATAGCCATTAATGTTATTTAAAGACATGATAGACTGAATGAGGTATTTGAATATGACATGCTAAATGCTCAACTATAAGTGAGATCAAAAACATGTATAAAATTGAAGAAGAAAAGTCACAAGAACTCTTAGAAGAGGGATGAGTGTAATTTATTAGAGCCTTATCCCTGGAGGAAAGGAATTTATGATGAATAGGAGATAAAGATTCATAAGTGGATTTAGAAATTTGAGGGGATTCATAAAGAGATTTGTTCATCGCCAAGATTTCCTTATGAGGGGAATGAGGGTTGATAGAAGTAGAAGATGATTTAGTTGAAGTGAGATCATCATCACTACTAAATATAGCATTCACATTGAGAGATGGTCTTTTAGATGCTTTGGTGGGCTTAGAAAGATTATATCCAAGTCCAAATGAATATTCATGCATGTTATGTTCTAAAGGAACTTTAATTCCTTGTTCATTTGCGCCACAACCATTTCCACTATAGCCACTCTGAGCCAAAATATGGAAACCACGACCATAACGATTAGCCATTTCAGAAAGAAAAGGTGGTTTTTCATAAGACAAAGAATCAAATTCTTCAGAATTAGAGGTGTGAGGAGAAGAAGTTTGAGAAGCAGCCACAAAATTATTGCTCATAGGTTCAGGTAAGACTGATTGATCTCTAGTTTCTTCCTTCTTTTTAACTTTAAGCTCTCTAGGAGGAACCCTATACTCACCTACGAAGGTGGGATTAAAGTCAAGAGATCCCCAATCGTCTTCTGCGAGAACCTTCTCAGGATCAAAAACCTTTTCATGTGTAGACTCAAGTTGAGAAGGATCTTCTTCAGGAACTTCAGACTCATCCAAAGAATTTTGATTATTAGAGGGTGATGATTCATCCATAGGTATCTTGTTTAACGAGTCATCACTAGAAGAGGAAGGCTTAGAAGAACTCCCTTTGGAAGTAGATGTTTGCAAACAAGTTTGAAAATTAGTATCACCTATCAAGGTATATGTCTTATTGTTATAAATAAATTTAACTTGTCTATGCAATGTAGAGGGGACAGCTTGCATACTATGAATCCAAGGTCTCCCTAATAACAAGTTGTATGTTAGATTTCCCGACATAACATGGATAGGAGTAGGCAAAGTAACAGGTCCCACTGTGATGGGTAAGGTGATAATACCTAATGAAGACTTAGCCACATTATCAAAGCCTTGAATGGGATGAGAGTCAGGCTCAATAAGGGATGTATCCACATTCATCTTATGCAATAGATTAATGCTACACACATTAAGGCCAGAGCCATTATCTACCAGTGTTCATCTTATAGCAGTGTCATTTATGATAACCACAATCATCAAGGGATCATATTGATGTTGAATTTCACTAGTAGGCAATTCATCTTGAGTAAACACAATTTGAGCTTTAGGATTCATCACAGAGTTAACCAAAGACACTATATTACTAGATGTATTAGGTGGAGGAACATTCAAATCTTTCAAGGCATCTTGTAACATTCCATGATGAGCGGAAGAAGTTTGGATCAAATCCCAAAGGGATATCTTTGCCGGAGTAGCTTTAAGTTGTTCAATAAGATCATATTCCTTACCAAGAACTTGTGAAATACGTGGAGCTTGAGGAAGAATAGGTTGAGGATTAGGAAGAGAAACTGGAGTTTGGCTAACTGGAGGAGGATTAGGTTGCCTATTGTTTCTTGTGTTATAGGTATGGGCAACCGCATGATAACTCTCTCTAGTCAGTTGCTTAGCATACTCATAAGGGCTCTTAGTAGAATAACCTCCTTGCACAGTAATAATAGGTTTCTTAGGAGTGCAAAAAGAATCATTAGCATAACCACCTTGAACCACTAAGATAGGCTTATTTAAAGGTTGAGAATTTTGAGAAGGACAAGCGCCTTGGACAGTGAAGAGAGGTTTGTTAGGTGTTTCATTCACATGTATCAAATTGATTGAGGATGGTTTAGAGGAATGGACAAAAGTGTTGGAAGAATTGTTGATAGTCTTCTCTTGCACTAAAATCTCATCACGGATTAAATCAATTTTAGGAGAGAGACAAGGGGTAGGCATTGATGTTCTAGTAGGAAGAGTAATACTAGGAAAGGTCATATCATCCTTTATCATCAAAGGATCTACATGGGGAATAAACTCTCTAGGAGAAGGATCAACATTACTCTCTAAAGTCTCACTTTTGAGAGGGAGATCTTTGAAAGAGATGTTAACCATCTTGCTTTGAACTAGGGTTTCCTTATGAGTAGAACCAAGTTGAGGAGAGGGAGATTCTTTATTTTTAGAGGGAGAATAATTAAGATTCAAGGAAGGTGAGAAATTATCAAGGGAGAGAGAATAATCTACACCTTCCTCTAATGGTTCATCCCAAATAGTGAAGTGGTTGAAAGGAATGTTTGAAGTACTGTCAATTTCGGGAGAGGAGATAACATTGTTTATTAATTCCTCATCCTTAGAAGGGAGAGCATCAATAGATGTGTTAAACTCATCCTATTTCCTCAAAATATGTTCAATATGATCTTTAGGGGAGAGAGAATTAAGGAAATTGTTTATTATTTCATCTTCTTTCTCTAAGGGATGCTTATTGGTAAGACAAACTTTAGGAGAAGGGTAAGCATTTATCATTAATTCATCATCTCTAGTGGGAATTTTGTTGGAAAAGGAAATGCCATCACTAGGAAATGTAGGGATAATGTCATCTTCTTGCACAAAAGGATCCTCATGGAGGGAGTGTTTTTTAGGAGGAACATGAACATATTTCTCCAAAGATTCATGCTTAGGAAGGAGATCTTTGAAAGAAGTGTTCATAACCTCTTGTTGCACTAACATACCCCCATTGGAAGGACCAACTTTAGGAGAAAATAAGTCAATGTCAATCAATACATTTTCACTTAGAGAGGCATCATGTAGGGAAGGTGAAGTAACATTAAGAAAGGTATTTATGATATCATTCTCTTCCTCTAGGATAGCTAAATAGGAAGGGCACATTTTAGGAGAGTTGTCAAGATCACTCTTAAAGTCTTCATCCTTAGAGCATGGGAGAGTCTCAAAGGGATTGGTAGAAACTCTTTTAGACACCAAAATGTTGTTATAGATGGGAGGAGGTTCTTTGGGAGAAGGAAAAATTGAAACGAGGGAAGCTAACCCATTATCACATCTATGAAATGAATGCATCATGACAACAATTTTCCTCTTTCAAATGATAACACATGCAAAATAGAAGGAAATGTTTAATTTTAACCAATGCAAGCACTTAGAATGTAGATTTAGAAAATGAAATTTACGATTCAAATGAGTTCCTAAATCAGATTTGAAATTATTGATCCCAATTAAGCTACCCACAAGTTCAACTTTGAATTGAAAATTTTTTTAGCAAAAACTTCCTCTAAATTTTTGAATCTTGCAAGAAATTAAAACTTGTAAATACAAATTTGAATTTGAAATAGCATAAACACTCAAATTTGAAAACATAAATCAGAATTAGAGAAGATTGGAATTCACGTCGGGTTCACCAAAATGTGTAGGGGAAAAAGTGACACTAAGCAAACATGCCCTAATCTCACTTTCAATCACACATTTGTGGAATACGAAAGAGCCTAGAGGTATCACACAATTGGCTACTTCTTTTTGTGGAAGAGAGAGCCACGGGCTACCTATTAGGATTTCTATTCCTTTGTTGCAATTTGAAAGATAAGATGATGCAAGTTCAAATACTAGCCCTAGAGTGCAAGTATGAACTAATAACAAGATTGCAGAATTGAACTTAAACAATGGAAAGCTGTAAACACAAGGACAAGACAAGAATGTAAATGCATACCCGAAGTCAAAATCTGAGTGAAAATGTTCAGGACAGGGGCGCGGGCTCCACTGTCCTTTTTCTGCCCCTGAAACTGCTCCGGAAACTGCTATTTTGCACTCTAGAAAAGCTGTCAAAAATGCTGAAAATGCTGTCTGTTAGGAGGACCAGGGCGCCCAGCGCCCCTGTCCTGGCAGGACTAGGGCACCCCACGCCCCTGTCCTGGTCTTTTGCTCTGAAATTTGGTGGAAGGTCGGTCTTAGTCTGCTTCTTCCGGATCTGCAACTTGCCACGTCATCCGAATTCCGAAACCTGCACTTATATCTGAAAAGGTGTGGTGGGCGGCTATATAGGGTTTTGCCTTAGTCAAACCCCCGCTTCGGTGATTTCCACCTCCACGAATAGCCAAGTTGTATTGTAAAAGTAATGTGTGTGCAGACCTTGTGTCTGTGCAAGATCCTAAAATGCAAGTAAGCAAACTAAAGCAACCTAGAAAGTAAACCCTAATTGCTTGTAAATGATAATGTAAATGCTCTAAATCAAGATGCAAAGTGATCTAAAGCATGAATGAATGATATATTGAAGCTTATGCAAAGACATGAAAACAACATGAAATCATACCTAACCCCAAGGGAGGGGTACAAGCCAATCTTCAGTCGGTAATCTCCTTTTGCTCTTCAATGTCTTCAAAGCTCTAAATGGATGAATGAAATTGATGAATGCTTGATGGATGGATGTTGAATGTTGTTGAAGTCTTCAAAGATCTGCTCTTTCGCTGCATAGAAGGTCCTTGAAAGCCAAAATTCAGATCCCTTTCAAATGAAGAAAGAGAGCTCTTATATATGAAACCCTAGGTCTTAATTTCAACTTTTGGCCGACCTAGAGATTGAATCTCCCGCCAATTTCTTGGGGTTAAGCTTTATTTTATGATTGGATCGCGCTCCTAAAATTTTGGGAAAAATGTCCGGGACCATGTGCACTCCGGGCGCCATGGTCCTGACAATTTTTCACCAAATTTTCAGGGCCGTCGGATATGATGATTTTAGAGAGAATCCCAAAGTTACAGGTGATTTCGAGATGTTTTGACCCCCGAAATCAAGCCCCCAAGTTCGAAATAGGACTTAATTAGGGTTTTTGATTAAATGATGTATTGGAGGAATAAAATGAAAAGGGCACACTTTAATGAAAGGGCCCAACTTTATGATGTGGAAGATGATGAAATAGAACCTTAGACCTAATTAATTTGATTAATTAAGTACTGAAGGGGAAATACAATGCAAGATACAAAATGCGCCAAGGCGGGTGCTAAACTAGGTGTGAAATTGTACCACCCTAGCAAGTGCGTACAATTTACGACGCTACAGGTACAAAGCAACTCATGCAAATAGGCTTAACTCAGTTTCAAGTTTATGCATAACGAGTGCTTATGACATGGTTAAGGACAATGTAAAAATTGATATCTATGAATGGTTAAAGGATGAGTTAATTGATAACTTAGCCAAAATCAAGAAAGATAAGAAAGGAACTTTTAGATTTGGAAATCTGTTAGTATGTCTGATGCTACACATAACCAAATAGGTTCCCGGTATAGGCAACAAAGATTTTGGATTTGACATACCGGTAGGAAAACAATTATCAGACTTATTCAACAACATGGGTGAAAACAAGGAAAAGAATATCAATGAGTATTTTCAAGCATTAAAGGTCAGAATGAACAAAAGAATTAGACTATCACAAGAAATAGTCAACAAATACAAGGATGATATATATTTTGTAATAAAAAAGGATGAGATCTTGATGGAAGCAGCCATCCCAAGGATAGTTTGGGTAACAGAGATGGGTTATGAAACAGATGACCACATAGTGGAAACTTATGCTAAAGCACTTCTGGAAGCACCTAGGGAACCAAAGGAAGAAGTATTTGGTAGTGCTGAGACCATAGAAAGTCAAATTCAATCTAAGAAGAGAGTGAAAAAGGTTGAGGCATTTGTGAGAAAAGGATCCAGACAAGCAAAAGCCATAAAGGAAGATATATTAAAGAAAACCGGCATAACTAAAGATGAGTTGGCAGCCCAACAACCTAAAGCTCATCTACCACTGGTAGGTACTTCCTCAGAAGGAGATATGCCAACAACTTTCAAAAGAGTTGTTAGGAAAAGAGACCCCTCACCGGAAACCACTCCTTCACCTAGAAGGACAAGGCAGAAGCAACAAGCTGTGAGATCTTCGGTCAAGAAAGTCACACCTAAAAAGAAGCTGACACCCAAAAGGAAGAAAAAGACAAACACAGACTTGGCCCCTCTTGACATAATACTGAATGAGATCATAGAGGAAGGTAAACTAAAGAACATAGGGAAAATTTATGACACCCTATCGGATGATGAGAAAGGGCAAGTTGAGGAGAGTGTAATATTACACATGGACATGTATAAAAAGTTTTTGATGCAAGTCTTAAAAGAAATTCCTGATGAACTATACAAAAGACTTGAGGCCAGAAGGCAAGGAATAATTGAGTTGGATAAGAAAATTAAAATAGAAAAATTACTTGTAGTATACCTGGTTAACTCACCTAAAGAAATTGATGATCTGATAGCTCAGGCCAACCAGACAGTTTTTTCCACTGCACACCGGCAAATTTCACTGATGGTAGGTAGAGTTACAGAGGTTTAAGAGGAAACAGAAAATGGTTGGGATATATTCTTGGTTGAAAAAGAAAAACAAGAAGAATATAGGAATCCCAAACCCATTCTGGTATATCAAAAGGACAAAGGGAAAGGTAAAGTTGGTGGACCACCAAGTATCAAGATTAGAGACAACTTACCCCCACCTCCTCTAAATACTCCACCAGTAAAAACAACAACCACTGAAGATCAACCGGTAGCTGAGAGTATGGATATAGAGGATAATAATCCCAATCCTGAAGTCCTATATACTGTGAATGTTGATACTCAGAAGATCAACATAGTGGTAGATAAGGATACAACAGACAAATCAGGTATAGCCAAAGAGCCTCTGGTAATAGGAAACACAGAGCAACCGGTAGTAGATATAGAGAAAAGGAATCTGAAACACAAATAGAGGAACCAACAAAGCTAAAGGCTCTAGAACAGATGCCACCAGTAAGAAATGAAGCAGGAAAACCAATGCTTAAAGAAATGCAGACACAAACAGACCTACCAGAGGTCAATACAAGCTTGGTCACTTCCACCAGTACTCAGTTTGTTGGGTCACCATCAAATGTGACTGAGGTATTGCTTGAATCTATCAAGAAAATAACTGATTATAGCTCACAAGCTTATAAAGAAATAGATGATTCAATTCCATTTTTGAAATCAATAGCTCCTAATTGTAATATAGACAATAAAGATTCTTTAGGCCAATTGGATACACTTTGTAAATACATTTCTAGAAATTTTGAGCAAACAAAGGTAGAATCTGTAAAGGAAATTGTAGAAAAAGAGAAACAGAAATTCTTTGAGGAAGGAATAAAGAAGTGTAACAGGGAATTTGACACACTTCTACTGGAACTGTGTAATTTATTGAAAGAATACAAAACTCTGTACAAAGACACCTGTAAGACAAACTTTTTGACCATAGATGTAGACAAAAAGATGAGCAAGGTACAGGAAGAGATCAATAAACTTGCAGATAATTTTGTTAACTCACCTGATACATTATCGGTTTTTGAGGAAAAGATAACAAATTTTGAGGAAGAAGTACTCAAATTGGAAAGATAATAAACAAGGCAAAACTCTTGAGATCTAAATTGAGTCCAAGATTGGACTATTTAGAATCTTTGCGGAAGGAAATCTTAGAGGCACTAACACAGGGAAGCAAAACACCGGTAGAGCACTTGCAGTATCTCACCGGTACAGTAAACAGAATTGAGACAATAATAAAAGACAATAAGAAGTTTTTGGATGGCATAAACTTAATTTTGGGAGATCTTCTTCAGATAATAACTACCCAACTACAAGGTTGAGGTTATGGATTGGTACAACTACAAACTTCACTAACCTTTGTCATTGATGCCAAAGGGGGAGTAGTAGGATGAGAAAATTCAAAAACACAGGGATCATATGCTCAAGGGGAGTTCTCACATTTTTGGTAACATTTTTGGACTACACATTTTTGGATATCTCTTTGAAATTTCTCATGGGTGTTGCCATCAATGCCAAAGGGGGAGATTGTTGGCATATGGACACTCCAATGAGACATTGTGTGTGATTGAAGGTTTTGTCATTGATGGCAATGTTGCAATCCCATGGCACCGGCAAGACATTATACCGACAAAGCATTACATAGGCAACCTTGCAATCCTATGGCACTGGCAAGACATTATACCAGCAAAGCATTACATAGGCAACCTTGCAATCCTATGGCACCGACAAGACACTATACCGACAAAGCATCATTCAAGAAAGACAGTGCATCGGCATCAACAAGATCACTCTACACCGACACCAGCATAGAAGATGTACACCGACACAAAAGAAAAGATGTATACCGGCACAGAGGCCGACAAGATTTTTGATATGTAATATTTTGTTTATTATTGTAAGCCGACTTGGCAAATTGTAAAATGACTCTTGTATATAAAAGAGATCATTGTAGTCATTTGTAGGATATGGATAGGAAGCATAAAAATTATAAGGCAGACCTAATGTGTGAATTATAGGTCAAGGGTATATGTAAAGAACAGAGCAAGAACCGGTACTGAATCTGGCATTGAAGATGCTATTGTAAAGCAGTACAGATCATTGGATTTGCATAATCCTCATTGTAAGTCAGTGTGACTTCTTATTGAGTAGTGTGCTCTAGGCAGTTGGCCTTCCTGCATGTGCAGGCTCATATTGTAAGTAATATTCTCTTATTGGCCAGTAAGTGAATATTGTGGATCACAAATCCCACCGAGGTTTTTCCCACACTGGGTTTCCTCATTAAACATCTTGTGTTATGGTGTTCTTTTCATGTGGATGTTTTTGATTCTGTTAATTACATTAATTCTTGCATACCGGTACACTGTTACTTTATGTTCTGCATGTTCTGTTTTAAGAAAAACACATTACCAGTCAAATACTGATTCACCCCCCCCTCTCAGTATCTGTGGGAACCCTAACAAGGGGTTCCTTAAATTTTCAAAAAAAAGTGTTGACGCAAGTTGACGTCAGCATTTCACTACATTAAAATTTATGGTCGTATGACTGTCACCATATCGTTGCACCCCATGCGTGGAATGTTCGTACAGTACAAACTAAAATGATGTGGCACACTCAGATATGGCACATGGTGTATAGATGAGATGGCAGGTGACTGTAATTGTCGTATTCTTGCATGAATGAATGGACTGATGCCACGTGGCTACTATGTTGGAGGCGTGACCCAATGGGTGTTCATTGCATGTCGCAGAGTATTGTCCGTGTGGATGAATCAAGTGCCACCATGTGGCACAAGTGGTTATCGGAGCCTGGCAGGTGTTGTGTGGCCTCGGGTCTATGGGGCCACTAGCGAAGCTGAGGACTGGTAGGCGGAAACGACTGTAGAGAAGCTAGTGGTTCAGAGTTCGCTAGCGGAGTCACCACAAGCAATAAGAGATTGGGGTGGCAAGGGAGCACGATAGAAATGACTACGGGAGCTTAGGGGAAGGTTGAACACGGGTGTTGGGAAAGATGATGGGAGTAGCAACTAAGAACGTGGCTAGGAAGGACGTTGTTGGAGGAGAGTACGCAATTGCAGGGTTATCCACGGTGGTTGGCGAAAAATATGCAGGCCTTATGTACTACATAGACAATATGGGGGACAGGGTGAAATACCACCCCCCCCCCCAAAAAAAAAAAAAAAAAAAAAAAATTAAATTGTTTTTTTGTAAGAACTTTTACATTTTACAAAAAAAAATTTTCCTCCAAGGCCTGAAATTCACTTTTCACCAAATACAGGCAAATCTATACTCAAAATTCATGGAATCAACCTTCGAGACACAATGGTGAGGTATAAATCACTATCGGATGCCCCTAAAATGTGCAACTCCCTAGATCTAAAAAATGAATGCTCCAAAATGTCTCCAAATATACCACTCAGTGAAGCCCTAATGGCTTTGATACCATGTCAAATATAGCCAACATCTAAAGCACAATGAATAACACATAAGAGAGATAATAGATTTGATAAGAATAAACTGTATTCTAATCAAGATGCAAATAATATCAACTGGATCATTAGAATTACATATAATGTAGATGAGCTTTCTTATGAAGGCAAGGCCATATGGATATGTGAGCACATAATCATGACATTTGGTTCAATGAGAAACAAGGGTAGGTAGGAGAAATAATAAAATATTCTACAAGAGGTGGATCACCGACCGAAGGTGGAATGTAACAACAAGATAAGACCACAAAAGGTGGAATTTCTCCTACGTCATACAACATCCCTATGTGCACACTTCCCTAAGTGTCTCATATGCAAACTACTATGAAATGCATTACCTTAAGTCAACTTAAGTAAAGTGTAATGGTGATGATATTTTGATTCTTGAATGTAATCACATATGTTGTATGAAATGGCATGAACATGGCAAAACCCCAATCACACACACATGCTTGCATATGAATGATCTAATGTTGCTCCACAATTGATGGATGAAGATTATGTAGCTTTGAAGACCTCTAGGAATCCTTGATGATGAATACTTGAATGCTTGAATGTTTGATACCTTGTGATTATAATTTCACCCTTCTATCCTTGTATATGTATGTGTATCTATCAAAATGAGAGGGGAAATCCTCCTTATATACTTGTCCATTGAGAAACATGTTAATTTTTTGACATAGGTCGACACGGGGCTAGGTTTCCTGCTCAAATTTGGAAATGGTCAAGGGGTTCAAAGGGTGCCCAAATAGGGAGGACCAAGGCACCACGCCCTGGTCCTACCCCATTTTAGGGCTGGAACCAAGGGGCCATATGGTGTATGAAGTGAAAATAAGGCCATATTCGCATGATGTAAGCATAATTAGGTCTTAATTAAGCATTGAGGTACAAAAACTAAGGTGAGGGCCCCAAATGTTGCCAAATTGTAAGGAAGTACAATTTAGGATTCTACACACATATGTATATGTATATGTATATGTATGTATATGTATATGCATGTATATGTATATGCATATGTATATGTATGTGTATATATGTATACATATATACATATACATATACATATACATATACATATACATATACATATATGTCTGCATATATATGTATACATATACATATACATATATATACATATACACACACATGGATGTGTGTGTGTGTGTGAATCAGATTGCATTTTATTTATTACATATTGACCATGGCAAAGGAGATAGTCGACAAGGTATTGACCAAGGTGATTAAGCCTCATAACCATTGATGATTCACCCCCACACATAATGGTGTGTGCATAGGTGTTTAGCACAGCCTATGCAAAGGTTGTGAGAACATAAGGTAAGTTCCATATGGATAGGGAAAACCGGCACCTTTTACAAAGTACATAGGGCGAGTGCTTTACAAGGTAAGTGCTAAGTGTCTATCAATCCCATTTAAAAGGGATAGATGAAATGCATAGTGGTCAATACATTTGACCAAGCAAATCGACCCCATTTAATAATGTAAGTGCATGTGTGTAAGTGCATCCACACACATAGCAATTAAACATGGGTAATATAGTGAGAAGCTACGCCTAATGTAAAGGTGGACTTAGTCAATAAACATGTGTTAGTAAGAGTTAGTAATCAAATTGCTTAAGTAGTAATAAATTATGGGCAAGCATAATTTGACTGAGTAAATTATGAGTTAATCATAGTAGAATTAAGTTGGACTTTATATGTGTCGACTTTGTAGTTGATTGGGAGCCACATAGTCTTAGCGGTGGCATTGGAAGAGAGTGATGGCGAATTTGAGAACTTAAATATATAATTAAGTCTCTCAAATTCATGTATACATTAAAGGATCTCTGTTTCTTCTTAAAACATCTTTTACTTTGCAAATTGCTCATTGCTTATTCGCTATTCTTCATGTGTGAGAGGAAGAGGTTAGTCAAAGTTTTGTGAGGAAGTAGGATAGTTGTTATCTTTGAGAGCTTGTGAGATTCTATGGTTGTGGATAAGTTGTGAAGCCAACCTGACTGTGTTTAGGAGTCAGTATCTTCATAGAAGCTATAATCTAGGCATGAGGATTCTATATTTTCCTTTTATATTGTAATGTATATGAATGCTATTATTCTAGGTAAGGATGTTGTAGAAGCTTAAGCGAAGTAATGATTGGATCTATGTTTACCTGTAGAATATGTATACATGAATTTGATAGAAACTTGTTATTATCCTTATGATTGGGTATATGTATAAGTATATATTATGCTATGTTAGAAGTTGTGTAATGGTGGGTATCTTTAGTAGGTGGAAATTATTGATTTGGTTAATCATGGGGTTAGGATAATCCATGGATGGGAGTAGCCTAGTTAGTTAGCCTACTATTATCTTTATGAGAATAGAAATAGAATAAACGGATAGTATATTGAATTGAGCAATGAAGTGGGTGGACATACGACTCACGCTCAAAGTATTGGGTGATGAATTCTTTGGGAAAACTAGTGTAGGTTGCCACTATCTACATTGTTGGTTCACTGTGATCCAAGTTTACATACTAGACAAGGAATGTCATACATGTAGGTTATAGCCAATGTATGGTAGCTCTAGATATGTAGGACACAACACTATGCTCACAAGGAAATTATAATGAGGTCACAAAACCAATCTCTTCATTGAAGAGTTGGGTCACTTCAATTAGAAGAGGCATGAGGGACTGCAAAGTCTTGGTTGGGTGGGAAAGCACTTGAGTGATTCTCTTCCTCATATAGTTGGCAGTCAAAATTTGAGGATGGATGCCAACAAGGACATCTAGACCATTTATTTCTCTTATGTTTCATTAAGATTGTAGAAGTTATGTATGTACTCAAACATTCCTAAAGTAAATAGAAATTTGAGAATAAAAATATAAATGCTTTCATATGTTTATGAATATGATATTATAAATGAATTATGATGCAATTGAAAATTTGAAATGGGATTTATTTCAAAAACGCATCTTGTTTATGAAATGGAAAAATAAATTTTTTATTACTTGTATGTTGGTAATCTATTTCTTTCACATGTGATTTAAAACAGTAAATTGAATGGGTAGAACAAAAGGGCACGTTACACCTCTGGTTTGTGGTTCCTTGCACAAGCTACCACCAAATTTGGAGATTGCAATGAGATGGGGAAACCTACAGCCTGCACCAACCTGAACCAAACTAGAGATGTAGCCCAGTTCCTTCCAATTAAATTGATATTATTTGGAGGAATTCATCCAAGTCCACATGTCCTAGGTCTTTGCTTGTGACATTCTTTTCCACCAACACCAGCTTGGTGAGGAGAATATATCCATTGAACTTGTGTTTCAACGATGCAACTCTATTTGAAGACTTTACAATTTCTGCATAAAATGAGTCAAATTAATGATATATCACTTTGCCAAAACAAACATCCTATTCATCAATCACCAATTGCACTTATTGAAATCGAATCTAAAACTAAATCAAACATTAAATAATAATGGAAGTTACACACAAATCTAAAGGCCTATGAAAGATTCTCGAAGTCTGTTAGAAGATAGGCATTTATATTCTTTAGGGATTGGGGATCAAACATCCTTGACACACTTTTGGTTAGTAGGGATAGGACACCCCCAACACCTGATGTAGGCATTTATATTCTTGAGGGATTGGGGATCAAACATCCTTGACACACTTTTGGTTAGCAGGGATAGGACACCCCCAACACCTGATGTATGGGATTGCAAGCTGAGCTTCCGAGATTGGGTATATTGCACCCTCAATGCCTTGATTTTCAACAAACTAAAGCTTGTCGGGGTCAAGGATCAAGGATATTTGGCCATATCATTCTTTGTGATTCTTTGATTTCCCAAACACCCAAATTTCTCTCTCATCGTTCTATGAACTCCGTCAATAATTTATTCCGATCCATTATTTTCTCCATGCCCAAAATTGAACCCCGCTTTGTTCAATATACCTAGGGTTTAGGCACGAAGCTTGGTAGATTACTTGAATCCAAGGGTAAGTAAATGGAAAGTTTTTGTTGCTTGCATTTTAAATGATCTCTAATCTAGACCAAAATTAAGGTTTCAACCAAGCCTAACTTACCTTTTATTCTCCTACCTGGACCAAATCATTTTATGGGGCATTTCAAACCTTGGGTTTATGAGGTCATAGGTTGAGGGATATGACTTCATATCATTCATTTCTTTCTTTGTAATCTTCTTCCCCAATTGGAAGCGTTGTTCACATTACCCTAAGCTATTGCATCTTTTTTATCTATGGCACACATGACTATAGCAAGGACGATGGGCTCAAAAAGGTGAACACAAACAACACCCTTCTAAAGTCATTAAAGGATGAGAGGAAAATTCCCATGAGCCAACACTAAGGTACAAAAAGAAAACAAATGGGAAGAAAGGTGAAAAAGCCCATGGGGTAACCCCCAAGGGGAAGTGTACCACAAGTAGACATAGCTAACTTCGTGCACCTATAACTCTCAAACTGTACATCAAACATTGATTTTTTTTAGTTGTCTCTTTTTATGAGTTAACTATTTATAACCAAGGATCTGGCTTTTGGGTAGTAACAATGCACACTATGGAATTCGTTATGTGCACAAAGGTCAAAAAGTGGTCATTTCAAAGTGTCGTCCAATACATAATCACCTTTGCGCTAATAAAATAGAACTCAAAATAGCTAGTAGTAGTGGACAAACGACCTAGTAGTTATGCATAAATGTCTTGGTAGTGTTGCACAAATGGGCCAATTATGATAAAAAAGCTAAAACATTATCCATTATTGGTGCTTGTGATGTTTATTAATGCACTTTTCATTATCATTTTTCTAGCTCCTTTTAAATCTAGTAATTGGAGGTTGGGTTGACAAAAACCTATCCATTATTGGAACTATGTCCACTATTGGTACTCTTCACCTAGCACAAAACACACACAAAAAATAAGGAAAAGATGAAAAGAAAACCAATAGACAGAGACACAAAACAAAAAACCCTACTCAAAACTTGAAATTGGTAAGCCTAACACCTACTACTTGCGGTATGAAGCTCACAAATCTATTGAATTGCATTGGGAAAGGGAATAATAGTTTTTTTTTCAAGGAGAATCGGTAAAGTGCTCAAGAGATTTGATTATAATGTGTGAAATGAAAGTTTCATCGTGGTTTTTCTAGGCAAAAGAGATGATGTCAATGCATTAAATGCTCAAAAAATATGTAGGTAGGGGAAATGGACCACCTTTTGATGGTTGGGGATCAGGGTTTTAAGGGTCATTATTGCTACGTGATCCCTAGATTGCTAATGCCCAATCCCTAAAAGGCTAAAATTAGGGTTGAGCATTGATGATGACACATCCCTGAAGCCCAACAAACATAAGCAAAGGGAATAGGGACATAAAGAAAGGGTTGGGGGTCGAGCATGCAAAGCCTCCAAATGGGCTTGGCTTGGAACATTCCCATCCTCGAACTTTGAAGGTTTGAAAGGGTAAGAAAAAAAAAAACAAGAAGGAAATAAGGAAAACAAAAGAAAGACATAAGGCAAAGGCAAAACAAAAAATGGAGTCCCCACTTGTCCAATTGAACAAGTGAGGTGTGAGTTGTGAAGGCACAACAATAAGATTTTTTCTTGATCATGCTCTCCATGTTGATGTTTTTATTATCACCCTCCTCTTTGGTCATTAATAATGAGAAGTTTGTTGCAAGGGAGAAGTTTCTCATCTTTTGTTTGATAATCATCATTTACTTGTCTAATAATGAGTTTTGAGTCTCCATAAACTTGAATTTCCTTTATACACCATTTGATAGCCATTCTAAGTCCCATGATCAAGGCTTTGCATTTAGCTATATTGTTTGTGCAACGAAAAACCAATTGATATGATTTTGGGATACAATCACCTCATGGAGTGATAAAAATAATGTTAGCTTATTTATGTGTTCCTTAAAAGATGGTGCTAGAGATTGGTATAAAAGTTTTCCAAAAAGTAGTATTGATTCTTGGGAGGATTACTTACATGATTGAAGAAAAAAATGATTAAGAAATAAAAAAGTAAGTGTCCATCTTAAGTAGGAAATAAAACATTAAGATTTAAATGTTTCATATCTATGTTGAATAGGGGAGAGGATCTAGTAGTTGAGCACCCTAACTTCACACCTCTCAAAATCTTATATGGCAATTTTAGATCATCACTTTTTACACCAACTTACTTGGTAGGTCCTTTGCTTATAACTAAGGTTTCAAATCCATATCATCAAATATGATGCCTTATCAACATGTTTTTTTTTTGTTGAGGTATCTAAAATTACCCCAAAAGAAGATTGACAATTGTGCACTAAGTCATGCTTTATAGGTGCACTAATATGACATCACATGATTTTTTGCTTAATAAATCTAAGGAATACCTTTCATTTAATTATTAGCATTCACGATCGCCACTAACAACTTTAAAGTCATTACTACTAGTGCTATAATATTAACTAGCAATTGCACCTTGGTGCGAAATGGGTACACCGAAGAGTTGTTGAATTTCAACCAAGGGAATTTTTGGTCTAGTTTTTTTGCATATGTTTGTGTAATAGATGAGGTCAATTGGTAGTTTGTGCAAAAAGGTTTCAACAAAGAAGTTATAACTTAAAATCAACTATGCATCCATTACTGATAGGCTCATTTTAGCGAGAGAGAGAGAGAGAGAGAGAGAGAGAGAGAGAGAGAGAGAGAGAGAGAGAGAGAGAGAGAGAGAGAGAGAGAGAGAGAGAGAGAGAGAGCATAGTATGGTTCATTTTAGATCATTGATTAGATATGAAAGATTTTTTTTGTTTGGGATTATCCAATTATGTGAAGATATTTTTAGCGATAAATGTTGACTGATTAAGCTTGTTGTGTTGAATGAATAATAAGAGGATGTTATTCTTCCTTTCAAATCTAGCACATAAAACTCCAAAAAATCACAATTGTAGTTATAAAAATTTATTATAGAAACAGGGAAATCAAAGTCAAAATTGTCGAACAACAATTTTTTAAATCACATTTAATAGGGGGAAACCTATTTTTTTCCTATTCCCCAGTTAATCCCATATTTTACAATAAAAAGCGGACACTAATAAGAGAGTAACAACTAGTACAATTTCTAAACCATGGATGTCTCATGAATTACTAAACTTGTCATGTGTTGTAGATTTCCAATGTGTGGACCATAAAAATAAATAATGACTACTATTGCCCTTAGATGACCAAATAACTACATAGATACACTTAGCTTGAAATGTGACATGAAGATGACTAAAACACATTTGTAGGTCCAACAAAGAATTGGATGGAAGATTGTAACAAAAATTGATTCAACACAGAATCAAAAGTGTCAATCACATTAACAACTTGAGAAGTTAGTCCAGAATAGTACCGCAATTATGATCAAGAAATAAACTTGGGTATCAAGATTGCAGGAGCAACATAGAACAACACTTATGCCCTACTTTTGGTTGTTACAATGATGGTAATGATGATATCATTTTTTTCATTGTGAATGTCGATATGCATATCTCATATGTGATTAAGGGTGCTACTTATTTGATGGGAGTGCCAAATTTAGCAATTGGTTTTGCAAGATCTCACATTGCATTTTTGGCTTGTTTTTCCCACTCAATGTTGTTTCTATTACCAAGAGGGTTAATCATATGACTATATTATTCTACACAACTTGTCTACTTTTGATCTATGTGTGACATAATATTCATATACATAATATTTTTTATAGAACTTTTCTTAACATTATATGCATAATATTTTTTCTATTGTTTAGCCATTAAGAGAATAAGAGATCTTCGAGCAAGGGCCTCATGGATATGTAATTTGTACCATCTATTCTTTTCAAGCCTAAATTTTTTATAATAAATTTGACTTGAAAGAATTTTGGCTTGAGTTACTAGGACTCTAGAATTTTATAAGTTTGTTTTGGTGTTGTTGGAAGGAGATCATACTTCATATTGAAATAAATCTACAACTCAAATTGTCAGTTTATTTGTGCACGAAAATTTTGGATGTGTCTGGAGTGACTACACACATACATTGTTGGATTATTTGTATGGGATGTTGTAGTTTTTAAGAATGATCTACACTTAACATTGTTTAGTTATTTGTATGAGAAGTTTGGATGTTTTTGAAATGGTTCTACACCTTACATTGCTATTTCGTATGATATATTTGGATGTTTCGGGAAGGGACAACACCTTAAATATCCAAGTTATTTGTTAAAGAATTTTTCGTCTTCTGAAAGGAATCTACACATTGTATTAATGAGTTATTTGTAATGAATATTTGGGTGTTTCTAGAACAAATCTACATCTAACATTGTTAGGTTATTTTGTGTGTGATGTTTGGGTGTTACACAGTTTTTTTACTATGAATGTATGCAATGTGTTTATGGGGTTAGGTTTATTTCATTTGTGTTGACAAGGTGCTTTGCAGGATTCAACAGAGTAATAAGACTTGCCATGCAAGAGCAATTTAAATAACTGACTTAAATTCAATAATGTTGATAGAAATAGAGAATCGATGCCTTAAATTCATTAATATGTCCAACAAAGAGAAGAAAGGAAGTTGTTTACCTTTGATATGCGAACATGAAAAAATAGTTTGCTACACTAAAGATTGTCAAAATTTTTTGATTCAACATAGATTTCAGATGAACAAATAATAGCTATTGTTTTGGCTTCTATGTAGTTACGACGAACACACACAATGGGATTTATTATGTGCACAAGGGTTGAAAAGTGGTCATTTTGAGTTGATATCTGATACATATTCTCTATTTCCTTGTTAATCATTCATTTGGACTACCACAAAATCCACACAACTTATCCAATATGTACTAATATCCTAGTAATTGAACATAATTGATACCAATAAAGTTGTATAATTGATCTAAATACTTTCTTTCTTGTTTCAACTATTGGGTACACTCTTTGCCTACTAGATTGTGCGGGCAGAGGAAAATGAAGTGGGAAAAATATTTTGAGAGAAGCGTTTCAAGTAAGAGCTATGGATTTTGTGCAGGCCACGCCTAAAAAAGAAGGCAACAAATGGCAAGGTGGAGATATCTAAGGTGAATCGTGGGATAGTAATTTGGCTTCCACTACAACTGCATCTACATACATTTTACAGCATACTTCTAACCCGTGCTAAAATGAGAGATTTTCACATTGATGTCGTGATAGAGCAGGATATAAGCAAAAATGGATTTGTTGAAAGGGTTTCAAAAACTTTCAAGCAAATGCAATTGGCAAGTGTAAAGCCACGTTCTGCAACCTTTGCCAGCACCCTCCCTGCCTGTGCCAACACAGAAGGTTTCGATTAGGGTATGGACATCAATCAAAGCTTAATAGAAGGGGGTTTTTTTGTCAAATTTTATAGTTGAAAATGCTACGGTATATATGTTTGCAAAATTTGGAAGCATATAGGAAAAGCGCGTGAACTGTTTGACAGAATGCCTCAAAGAGATGTCATTTTGTGGAACGCAATGATTTCAGGATATGCATAAAATGGAAGCATAGAGCACGTGAACAGTTAAAAAAATGCCTTAAAGAAACGTTTTTTCATGGAATGCCCTAATTGCAGATGATTGACAAAATCGATTTTTTAAAAAGGCTTTTGGAACTCTCAACCAAATGCATGTATAAAGCTAGACTCTGCAACCTGTGTCAAAATGGAAGATTTGGAACAATGTATCGACATCTGTTAAAGCATAAGGTATAGAGCAATTTTCGTCAGGTTAAAAAGCTCGACCATATTTCTCTCTTATTAATTGTAATCGCTCTGACTTTATTGTTCCTCTGTGCTTAAGGTTTACTTTATCTTTTTCAAATAATTCCTTTGAAACGACTCTTTTTGGAGTTTAAGATGCAGTCTCCTATAATGTCATCTCTATTGCATTCAGATTGTTGGTCACACTTTACTGAGTCTATCGATGATCTTGCATTCCCTTTTCTTCCAACGGTTATCTTCCGATTCACAATTGACTAACACTTTCCTAATTTATGCTTCTATCTTCCCCTGGCTTTCACGTTAGTCACTTCAACCTTTTCATCTGCAGTGCTCAATTTGGTCTCTGTTCCTTCTAATAGCAACTTGAGTTGTTTCCAATGGGCTCCTCATTATTTTCTATCAACTAGTTGATATAGTTTCAGTCTTTCATTCTTATTATTTTTATATGTAGAAGTGGGATCAAGATTAGGGAAAATATGATATGGACAAAAGTAGAGGAAATGGATCAAGATTAGGGATATATAATACTAGGTGAAATTTTTGGTAAAGGAAAATATGGAACTCCAAAATTCTATGATTCAAGAAATTGGTTACGGATCATTAATGTGGTGTGTCTAATCCAAGTTTCAAAGATTGGTTTACCTTCTGGGTATGATGGCATGAGTAATCCTATAAGTGAGACTTAATGGAAAGTGGATCCTCAAATTGTAAGTATTAGAAGTTACAAATTCCAAAATATGAATCTTCCTATCCTTGATTTATCCTCGATTTCAAAGACAGATATTGGTGATAAATGAATGATTTCTATAGGGTAAATTATTATACTTGTCAAAAAATTAAATTTTGCATTAGGTCACTTTATCAATTATTGTTTTGGCTATTATTCTTGTCTATAGTTTGAAATCAACTATGCAACTATGTATTCTCTTGCAAGAATCAAAATGCAATTAAGCAAAACCTCTTAATAGGGAAGCTTTGCAAAATAAAATAAAAATTAAGACCTAATCTATACATGTTGATTTGCATTTGCTTGAGAGATTCCAAGGACATTGCAAATGGTTATATTCAAGCAAAGGTAAAGTAAACCACGTGTTCAATTCCATAGTGTTTGTTATTATATTGTACATACTTATTTGTAACACTATTAAAGATTGATCATTTTTTCATGTTTATATAATCTACAAGTTCCAACATATGAATATTCCTATCCTTCATTTCAATGACCTCTTATTGGTGATAAATGAATTATCTCTATATGATAAATTATTAAACTTGTTCAACTTATTCAAAACTTACAATTTACAACATGTCACTTTATCAATTCTTTTTTTTTCCAATATTCTTCAATTTCCAATGTTTATTATTTTGACCAATATTCTTATTCCATGTACCCATAATTGCTAGTTTTAGTTTTTGTGTTCTCAGACACTTGTTACTTGCTCATTAATGATTTTTTAAGTTTAATTATTTTAGGGTTTTATTTTTCTTTATTTGTATGCTATGGGTGTCCGGCAAACAAAAAATGTAAAGATAATATTTTTATTTTATTTTTTTGCGATTATTTATTTATTTTTCTATTCAAATAAATATGTGCATATTTACAATAATAATAATAAGATTATATTTTACAAATTCAGAATATTGTTTCTAAGTTTAATTATATAATAATTTTTATATTAATTATTAATTTAATTTCACACTTGATTATGAAAAAAATGAAGAAATAAGTTTGAATAAATCAATTTCAGTTTTGATATTTAATTTGTATTCTAATACTTCTTGAAAAGATAAATATTTTTTACTTATCTAGAATAACAAATTACCAAATCATCTATAAATTACAAAATTCTTATTCCAAAAATCAAGGAAACTTATGCAAAATTGTTTTTATCTTTGAAATAAAAATATAAGATATATTTGAAGAATTAACAAATTTCAAGCTTTGAATTACTAATATCAAATTGTTTTCATAAGGATTATAATTTAAAATGTATACAATAATGTCCTCACCTAATATTAGCTATGCCTCCATTTTCACCTAATATTAGCTATGCCTCCATTTTCACCTAATATACTATCGGGCAAGGAAAAAATTACATTATGGAAGGCAACCAAACAACTATTAATATGCATGAATAAAACAATAGCCTTAACATCCCATAAGTAGTTCATATAAAAATCTATTTACCAAATGAACTTCCTTGCTTCCTCCACACAATATTATTAAAATAAAAATAAATAACATATATACTTATCTCTACCTCTCTATCCCTCTATAATAGTGCTACATATATCTCTATTTATCTCCATCTCTCTTTTTCTCTTTCTCTTTTATCTATGATCTATGAATCTTCTTTATCTGTATCTTTCTATTTTTATTTTAACTCTCCCTCTACTTCTCTCTATCTATTTCTCTCTTTCTTCATCTCTAGTTACCTCTTTTGCAAACTACCATCTTCAAAATAATTTAAATTTATATAGTTTAAATTTATATTTCCTATCCCTCATGTTTAAAAAAAAAAATGGATTTGTTTGAGAAGTTTTAGGAATTTTCAAGCAAATGCAATTGGCAGGTGTAAAACCAAACTAGGCAAACTTTTGTCAGCATCCTCCCTCCTGTGCGAAAATGGGAGCATTGGAACAGGGTATAGACATCGATCAAGGTTAGAGGAATTTTGTCAGATGTTATAGTTGCAACTGCCCTGTTAGATATGTATGCAAAACGTAGGAGCATATACAAGGCAAGCGAACTGCTTAAAATAATGCTCGAAGAGATGCCATCTCATGGAACGCCACAATTGCAGGATATGCAAAATGTGGAAGCATAGATAAGGCACGCGAACTGTTTAACAGAATGCGTCTAAGGAATGTATTCTCATGGAATGCCCTGATTGCAGGATATTTACAAAATGGATTTGCTGAAAAGGTTTTAGAAACTTTCAAGCATTTGCTGAAAAGGCTTTAGAAACTTTCAAGCAAATGCAATTGGCAGTTGTACTCCAAACTTTGCAACCTTTGCCAGCATCATCGCAGCCTGTGCCAAATGGGAGCTTTGGAACAGGGTTTGGACATCTATCAAAGCATAAAGGATAGAGGAATTTTGTCAGATGATGTAGTTGCAACTGGTCTGGTAGGAAGCGTGCAAAATGTGGAAGCAAAGATAATGCACGCGAATTGTTTTACAAAATGCCTAAAAAAAATTGTGGTTTCATGGAATGCCATGATTGCAGAATATGTATGCAGAGAATGGATTTGTGACACGGTTTAAACGGAAAATTTAAAACTGACTGTTGTAAAGCCAGCATCCTCCCCACCTCTGCCAAAATGGGAGCTTTGGAGCAGGGCATAGATGTCCATCAAAGCATAGTGGAAGGGATTTTTTTTGATATAATAGTTGGAAATGCTCCGGTAGACATGCATGGAAATTTTGTTGGCATAGACGAGGCACGTGAACTGTCTGATAAAATGCCTCGAAATGTTGTCTCACGGAATGCGATGATTGCATCATGAACACAAAATGGATTTTGCAAGGATGATCTCAAAAAACTTTGAATTAATGATGCACTCTGGAATATATCCTGACATTACAAGCATTGCATGTGTTCTATGTGCATGGAGCCATGAAGGTTTAGTGGATTAGGGGCTGTACATGATTCAATCAAAGTAACCCTTATTGCATTACACTTACAAATGATCATTATGTATGCATGGTTAACCTTCTTGCCCATGCTACTATCTTGAGGACACTCTAAACTTTATCATTAAGATGCCAAATGCCAATTAAACCTGTGGTGGTTGTGTGGATGTGTTTTCGTGGGTTTGCAAGTCACATATGAATATATGCTTAGGAGTATTCACAGCGACGGTGCTTTTAGATTTTGATCTTAAAGATGGTCTCACGTATGTTCTTCTCTCAAACATCTACGCAGAACTGGGTAGATGGTGCGAGGTTCAAATGGTAAGGAGATTGATGAGAGATTAAGGAATTAAAATGATCCTTGGATTTAGTTGGATTTTGGGCCATAAAATGGCACGTGCTTTTTTTGGCCGGAGACAGATCACATCCACACAGATAGGAGATCTATGCGAAGTTGGAGAAATTGGCTTTGGAGATGAAGGAAGCAGGTATTTTGCAAATTCACGACAATTGCTTAGTGATGTGGAAAAGAAAGAAAAGTAATTATTTTTCTATCATCATAGTGAAAAGTTGTAGACGACTTCTAGAATATAACTATTGTAGTTGTTAAAAAAATATGTATTGATTGTCACACTGCAATGAAATTCATCTCCACGATTATGGCAAAAGAAATTACCGTGAGAGATGTGAATTGTTTCCATTATTTCAAATATGGAGAATGTTATCGTGGAGATTATTCATACGCTAAATGATCTAAAATATAGACTCGCACTATTATAATGTATCCCATGTCAGACCTGTCCTAATATTGAAGGAGCAAGGTTTTATTTTCAGTTTCTAGAAAGTTCTTTTGGTTTTGTTTTTGTTTTGAGTATTTGGAAATCTAGATTATGATGTTTGCTTCTAAAAATTAGACGCACAGATTGCAATGGAGATAGCTACATATATACGCTATTGAGATATTTGTCAAAGACTTATTTTATGATACTATGGGCATTTAAATGAATTGTTATTATTACATATGTATAAAATAAAAAGTTGGAGGAGATGGAGTAAATCTAAAAAACAAACGTTGAGGAACATTTTAAGTAAATAAAAAGATAGGCTAATTTTGTATGGTTCTTTTGTTTGGACTAATTGTACTATCTTTTGTCTATGTTAGATCAACCATATAATTACACTTTCTAGATTCAATATGTAATTTTATTTAAGTGTATGACTCAAAATTACCTTTGTCATTTTATATAATTCTTTTGTTTTGATTAATTGTATTATCTTTTGCCTATGTTAAATTAACCATTTAATTACACATTCTAGTTTCAATATGTAAATTTATATGATAATTTGGCACACACTATATGGATGCTGACAAAGTTTGCAGAGTCTAGCTTTACACCTGCCAATTGCATTTGCTTGAAAGTTTCTAAAGCCTTTTTAAAACATGCACACACATTTCTTTGAAGCATTTTGTTAAACAGTTCACGTGTCTGATCCATGCTTCCACATTTTGGATATCCTACATTCATGGCATTCCATGAGATGACATCTCTGAGGCATTCTGTCAAACAGTTCATGTGCCTTTTCTATGCTTCCACATTTTGCATAGATGTCTTCTAGGGCAGTTGCAACTACAACATCTGACAAAATTCCTGTCCTTTATCCTTTGATGGATGTCATACCTTGTTCTAAAGCTCCCATTTTGGCACAAGCAGGGAGGATGCTGGTAAATGTTGCAGAGTCTTCCTCTAATCCTGCCAATTGCATTTGCTTGAAACTTTCTAAAGCCTTTAAAACAAATCCATTTTGTGTATATTCTGCAATCATGGCATTTTATGAGATGATATCTTTCTGATGCCTTGTCTACACTTCCACACTTTGCATACATGTCTACCAGAGGATTTCCAACTACAACATCTGACAAAATTCTTGTATGCTTTATGCTTATATGGATATCTATACCCTATTTCAAAGTTCCCATTTTGGCACAGGCTGGGAGTACCCTGACAAATGTAATCTGGGCAGGAACTGGAACAGTGAGTTTGAGTTTTGTTTGATGTATGCGTGGGAGCTAGGCGGCTAACTGGTGAATGTAATGGTTAGCGAGATGACTTAGGTGAGTAGAAACAGGCATTGGCAAAAGGAATGGATTAAGGGGACCTCACATGTGCCACCTGAACAGACAAGACTAAGAGTATGTAAAATAAGCCTACCCTTCCAGGAATTCCAATAATTGGTAAAAGGCCTCCACAACTCTTCCTTCTTTGCCCATCACTAGCATTGCTTTCTTTCCTTGCAAGTTTCCTTCAATTATGCGGAAGAAACTTTTGGCTAAGTTCTTTTGATAGTCATATGGACATGTATTTACCACATATATATGTACCACTTTTCTCTCCTCATCAATCTCCTCAGCATAGCACAAAAGAGCATTGAAATCACACTCATCTAGAATCTTGTCTACATCAGGTAGCTCCTCCACCTCCCTAACCGCCAGATCAGGAAATTCCAAAGAGTTTACAATTGGCTTCACCAGCCGGATCACTCTGCCTTGTATCCAGATCTTCCTTGGACAACCCTACAAATCGTATTGTTCACAAAACATTCAGTCATAAACATGAACATTAACATAAAGGGAAAAACTCTGAACCTGTAAAAGTTTTTGATACCTTCACCTGTATAGACTGAATACAAGGTTTCAGAGCTGATATGGTGTCACATTTGAGCTCCAGTTCTTCCAATCGTTCCACTTTCTCTAAACTCTGTATACCTGGCACCTTCCAGCAGGTTTGCACGATCAGTACCTTCAATGACTTTGAGTGCTCCAAACCTTCCATTTTCTCAATTTTGGGGCAATTTCTTATTCTAAATTCTTTTAGTGAAACCAAATCAGCAAAGCTTGAAAGTTCTTCTATCTGCAGACAATCGCATATTGTCAGAACCTCAAGGTTTACCAGATCTTTAATACACGTGATGTTCTTCAGCAAATTGCAAGAGTATATTTCTAGAATTTTGAGCGACACTGGCAGCGTCTCTATCTCCACGAAGTAGTGATTCATCCTAACCACGAACGTTTCAAGGATGGGAAAAGTCTCATTGGAAATTGATATCGTGGAGAATTGTTTGCAGTCTTCGATGTCAGGTTCCTTTAGCGTTTTAAGTGAGGAAGCAGCCCTGGCATTAGAATCAATTTTACTTCCGGAACTTAAAATTTCAATGCTCTTCAAAGAGGATGAGTTTACAAGAGAAGTTTGAAAGCTTTTCCATACCAGAGTCTCAATTGTTAGCAAATCTAACTTGCTCAGTTTGCTGATGTTTGTCGGTACAGCTCTTAACTTGATACAACCTTGTAGATATAATTTAGTCAATGACTCCTGATATATGATTTGATGAGGTAAATCTTCCAATTCCTTGCAATCACTAAGGTTCAAAACCTTGAGCTTCCTGATGTTTTCCATGATATCTGATCTCAATTCAAGCTTTGCACAGCCTGACAAATTTAGATCTTCTAGGTTTATCAACTGTTTGAAAGAATCTGGTAATGTTCTCAACTGGATGCAAGATTTCAGATTTATATTCTGCAAGCAAATTAAATTGCCAAAACCAGTAGGTAGTGAAAAAAGCATTTTACAATTTGACAAATTTAAAGACATCAGGTTTGTTAGCTGCTTGAAAGAATCTGGCAATGTGTTCAACTGGATGCAAGAGCCAATATTTATACTCTGCAATCTTATTAGATTGCCAAAGCTAACAGGTAATGAAGATAGCATTTCACAACCTGATAAATTTAGAAATTCCAGGTATATCAGTTGACTAAAAGAATCAGGCAAGGTGCTCAACTTTTTGCAGTTCCCCAGACTTACATTCCGCAAGCTTGTTAAATTGCCAAAACCAACAGGTAGTGAACAGAGCATTTCACAACCTGTTAAATTTAAAACTTGTAGGTGTATCAGCTGACTGAAAGAATCAGGCAATGTGCTCAGCTGTTTGCAATACCACAAATCTACATTCCACAAGCTTATTAAATTGCCAAAATCAATAGGTAGTGAAGATAGCATTTGACAACTTATCATATTTAGATCTTTCAGGTGTATCAGCTGATTGAAAGAATCAGGCAAAATATTCAACTGCTCACAATTCCGCAGTTCTATTTTCTTCAAACTTATTAAATTGCCAAAAGCAGTAGGTAGCGATGATAGCACTGGAGAATATAATCGCACATACTCCAGTGATTGGAGGTCACAGAGCTCTTCTGGCAAACTGCTACCATGAAAGTAAACGACAAGCCTTTTCAGATACTGAAGACTTCTTATTGAGCTTGGAAGCCATTGCAATTTTTGGCAACCCAGTAAAATAAGCTCTCTCAATTGCAAAGGAGGCTACAGGCAACCATTATTATAGTCAATTGACTCAATTCAATTCAGAAAAGCCTTACCTATAATAAGTTTTGAAGCAATTTTATTGAACCACGAAAGCAAAATACTTACTTCTACATTGTCCTTCCACAGTTCTTCCAACTCATCAGCTTTATGAAGCTCTAAAACACTTAAATTTTTTAATGTAAGCCATGATGGGAGACTCCTTAAGGGAAAACCTTCCCAGCGAAGCCACACAAGATCTTCTGATAATGGTGCAAATTCTTCTGTAAACTCATTTCCTTTGACAGAAAGAATTTGCAATCCATTGGAGAATCTAAGGCGTTTAGATGATCTTCTTGATATTCCCATGAACTGAAGTCTGTACTCTTTGAATGCCACAAAAGAATCCGCAGGTTGTATCCCTCGAAGCAACTTTATTTTCTGAATAAAATAATCAGACATACAGAGTGTTTTAATCAAATTCCCTCAAAACAGAGGCAGACAGAAACACAAACTTGTTTTTAATGTTATCACTTATCAGTGGTTAACGAAAACAAGCAATATAAGAAATCAGCCCTCTATTAACAACATGAAATTTTTATAGTCCATGATAAACTCCTCTGGTATACTTCTGGATTTCATAATGTGAACAATTTTCTATCTGCAACATTGATGATGAAAATTGTTCACATAATCAAATCCAGAAATATACCTAAGGTAAGGTAATTGATCAGCCCTCTATTTATCTGATTATTTGCATCTACCAAAAACACAGAATAGGCTGCCAATACTAATCTCACCATGGAATGTTTCTTCATGTTAACAATCTGCTCTGTAAACCATACCCGATATGGTGAGTGTCTGCTTGCAATCTCTCTTCCTATATCCCTAAGGTGATCATGCATCCTTATTCTTTTGTCCCCATCGAACAGCTCCACAAGACACTTATTCAGGAGTGTTTCTATACCATGCAGGCCACTCCAACCCGATCCATCCCACACTGCTACAGCCTTGCTTTTCTTTTCTCCAATGAGAAAACAAGCTACATCCAAGAACATCTCTCTCTCTTC